>NW_027498587.1:0-59125 GCF_021521415.1 Bidens hawaiensis
TTTATTGTAGTTTTGGGTGATCAACAAATATAAGGCTTGAGTATGATTGGTTATTACATTTCTGCCATCCTCACCAAGACTTTTGCTATAGACTAACATCCCTTTCAACTTTGCGTTTCTTTATGTTTATATCACATACTTTACTCTACTGGGTTGTTTTAAGACCTACCAATGCACCGATGCAATTAAACACGCCGTCTTTTAAGCTTACTTTTTACTGAATTTGGGGTCAAGATAATCAATGTACTATCATGTTCCCTTTTTGCTTCAAAAACTCAAAAATTTTTAGGAGCATAAAAAATAAAGAAAAGATAAATTTAATCGCCCCAGTTAACTTAAGAGTATAAGTAAATGGCTAACCAACAATTCACGAGTGAATCAGGACCAAGACATGCAAACATGCTTCATAAACTTAAATAACCGACGTAATTTTCAGCGAGAAAATAATCTAAAATCTTTTTGGTTTTTCGTATTTTTCTGTACAAAATATAAATCACATTCTTTTTGGTTTTTCAAAATTTTAAAATGTTTTTGATTTTTCTAAATTTTAAAGAAAAAACATTAAAGAACAGATAGGAAAAACATTAAAGAACATAAATCACAATATTTTTGAATTTTTCTTTAATTTTTTAATGTTTTTGGATTTTATCTATACAAACGAAAACACATTCTTTTTGTATTTTCTAGATTTCTCCTACTAAAACCTAAAAACATAAAAAATAAGACTAAATCTATAAAGCAAGTAAAAGATAATTATCCTAATTTTAGGATCTCAGCAAGGGTCTTCAATCCATTTAAACCAAGCAAAAAAGTAAAACGTGTTTTATCAAACGTGTAGGTTCCCAGCCGGATCTACACGGAATATCTCGTTCTACGTAGGTGCGGAATCCCTACGTAAGACGATACGAGCGTAGAAGACGATATACGTTAAACACGATCAAACACACGTTACAATAAACAAAGACACGTTGTATTGCAACTGGAAACACGTGATTCACTGATCACTGATTACATAAACTCTAAACAACTCGTAAACAACTGATCTACTTCGTAAACTATCGATATGAAACCTAGCCGCAGCTATATGTTTATATCAGACGATAACTTCGCCTAACATGTTTAGGCGAAGTTGTCACTAACTTCGCTTGTCTAACAAGTTCTCCCATATCAGGTGAACTTGTGAGACAACTTCGCTTAAACCTTAATACAAATCCAACTAACTCGATTACAGACACTAGACACTGAACTACTGACGTCATGTACCAACAGACTCCCCATTGGCAGTAGCTTCATATCTCTATCTTCAAACACGTGTCTTGTAATCCCAAAAATCTTGTATCTTTCATCTTCAAGCATGAACGCCTTCTCGTACACAAACTGAAACTACTCTTTGATATTTCTTCGCATCTTCTTTCCAAGCAGGAATATAAAATATCTTTTTCTCATTCAGCACCTGCAGATCAGCTTGAGACAAATTCACTAGATGCATAGGATCATATACTCTCATCAGCTCTTGTTCATCTTCATCCTCCATTACTGCTTCAGCTGTTTCACAATCAACGTACCACCACTTAAGATCTTTGAGCACATCCTTGGGCATTTGTTTCATCGGCACTTCTTTTAGACACCGGATCGGCTTATACTTCATGATCATCCAAGGCTTGCCATCTGCTCTCATTCCTCTGTCTTTGTCTTCAACAAGCTTTCCTTTCTGTGGTTTCAACAGCTCGAACTTTTTCTCCTTTATACTTTCCTTCCATACTATCTTCCCAATGACCCTAGCCATGTTATCATCACTCCTGTTTATCAACCCCAACCTGGCTAAGTCCTTCACTTCACATTCAGGCAACGTATTCAACGATCTCAACAGCCTCTTGAAATACCGAACCCCATCATACCTTTTAATCACCAAAAGCCTCAACTGCTCATCATATAACCAACATATAATCCCCTTTTCGATTCAGCATAACTCCTGATGTTGTAACTTTTCTTGAACATAGTAGGGACCGCCGGTTTCTTAGTCTTTACGAACCACTGAGCGTAGCCTTCTTTCCATCTTGGTTGCTCCTCCCATTCTGTCTCATCGCTTCCCATATCTTGACCCATATCTGACTTATCAACTTCCGGAATCTCGTGCTCAACGTTTTCCTCCACAATCTCTCCTTCTTCAATCTCACTATCTATGACAATCTCAGCCCCAATCTTCTCAATCTCTTCAACCGGTAACACATCGTCATCACCTACAATATCATCATACACCTCCTCAGCATCCACGACCACCACATCATCATCTGAACCGCCAGCTGCACTCGTTGACTCCCCCTGAGATGTGGAAGTCCCAAGAGCTTGTTTAGTTCTTGGCAACTCTCCACCTGCACCTTTCGATGCATTGGGATCATCGTCTCGATCATTACGCTTCTTAGTCCTCAGCTCATCACCCTTACAACTCGTCTCCCCCTGAGATGCCAAGAACTGTTTCAAGGCATCAATTATTTTACCATGCTCGATCAGGAGGGACGACTGAATCTGATTCTCCGCAACGAGGCGCTGAATAGCATGGGTCTGGATAAGATTTACCATTGATTGTTCTGCCACGACTCTTTCAAGCGCTGCTATTCTTTCCGAGTCGGATAAGGTTGCATCGAAATCAAACCTCAGATGTGATATGTCTTGAGCGTACGGAGGAGGGATTCCCAATGTAACCGGCACCTCAGAAACAGGTGGAAACGTAACCGCAGGTGGTATCGTAACCGACAACCCTGCAGTAGCAACAACTGTCGACTCAACAAATCTTGCTACGACCTCCGTTGGAGTAAGAGTTGGAGGTGGCAAGGACACAATCTCCGGAGCCGAGAGCTGGAATGTAGTGGGTGGGATGCCTAACGAAGATGAGGTAGTCACCACGGGAACATCCGTGGCGCTTGGCCCTGTAACTGGCAATGGTGTAAAGACTATAATCATACCAGATAGTGCGGGTGGAGTGAAACGAACCACTCTTGAGCTCTCACCAGCTCCCGAACCTGCACCTGCCCTTTCCCTTCTCGATCTACGGACCGACTGATGTAAATCTTCCTCAAAGTCCGACTCACTGTCATCGTTGTCTCTCTTCCTCTTCCCATGAATCCGTTCTTGTGTAACTAAAATCCGTCTAGCTTCAGCCACATCATCATCTGACGAATCAGAATCAGCCTCCGTCGTTGCTGCCCTAGCAACATCCATACTAGTAACCCGTGCAACCGAGACTTGTACATTTTCCTCAGGATCAACACGCTCCATATCAAAAAATCCTTGACCGCCAAACGCTGCGTCAAGGTCTACATTTTCCTCCGGTGACACAACAGGAGCAGCAGGTAAAGCTTGTTGTACCTCAGGTGGTGGTTGAGGTGCTCCAGCCTGTTGTGGTGCTGGATCCCGAAACTCGTCCCCACGAGCTGGAACATACTCCGGGTTGATCAAGTACCCAAATAATGGAGTATGTCGAGGACGGAGCTCAGGTTTACTCCTCGCACTTGATGATCTGCACTGAGCGAAGATCCTCTTGCTTAAACTCTCCACATATCTAATCGGGCGGCGCTGAGGTAACGTGGGAGCAACATGATTCAAGATCATTTGAAGAAATCTTGGATACATCAGAAATCTCTCACGCGCCACCGCTCGTCTTTGACGATCTATCTCGTAGAATACCATCTAACTAAAGCTATAACGCTTATTGTAAGTCAGTGCAGTCATCGCCGACTGCATGGTCGCACCCATTCCGTCTGTACCAGCCTTTCTCCCCGACATACACACGATCATCACGTGCATGAGAAAGCGCCATTGGTCAAGCAAGAACCCCTTGCGTCTCTGAGTATCCCCCAAAGGACCAGAATATCCCATTCTCAGAAACGCACCATCTCTGAATGGAGCCACGAAATCTGTAGGATCGTCTCTCGTTTCATCCCCAAACTGTAAAGCCACCCTGATCTGTTCAGACGAGAACTGTACTATCTGATTGTTAACCGTTGCACGCATAACCGGGGGCTCGACTCGACAGTCATATTCCACTGTCTGCCAGAAATCTTCTATGTTTGGCAAAGAGATAGGCAGTGTTGTAGTAATTGCGTGGAAGATACGCGAGCGGAGTAGAAACGTGATGATCTCGCGGAAATCATCAACACCGCTCGCATCCGGGTCCAATGTGATGTACATGTTATGCCCCGGGAAAAACTGTCGATGGTTATCTCCTCCTTCGTCACCACCTGCACCACCTGCTCCAGCTACAGCAGCCATTTCTGCAACCAAAACAGTCTAAGTTATGATTTATTCTGTATAGGCGAAGTTAGGGGTGGGGCGAAGTTGGGAACAACTTCGCCTTAACTTTAACTTCGCCTGATAACAGTTAATAACAAAAAATTAAAAGGGCCAGGCGAAGTTGATGATAACTTCGCCTAACCACAAATTCGCCTCATATACTGTTACATAATTAATTTTCAGGCGAAGTTAAACCTTAGGCGAAGTTAAGGATAACTTCGCCTAAACTGTAACTTCGCCGGAATATGAATCGGCAACAGTTTAGACGTTCAAACGAAGTGATTTTGGTCAATTTTGGAGATTGCGGACTCTTAAACACATGATTTTATGGAGATCTAGATGATCAATATGATTACGACCATGTGAAAATAAGTTTGAAAAGCGGGTGTTGAGGTTTCGAATAAACGGGGTCACAAGTCGGGTCGAAACGACCTTGATAAACATCAATGACATAGATTATAAGATACAACAACCTTATACACCTTTAACACGAGTTGAAATTGAGAAAAATTAACACAGATGATTCAATGAGTAACTTCGCTTAGGGTTAACTGAGTTTGATAAGATCGCTGGTTGTAGAAAATAATAACAAGTCTGACCAAAAATTTCTTTATAAATAGGGTCAAAGTTATACAGGCAAAGTTATGGATAACTTCGCCTATTGCAGGCGAAGTTATGGATAACTTCGCCGATATTAAACTTTACAAAACAAACCCCTATAATTTGACCAATTTGCAATTAAGTTTTAAAACATCCTTTAAAGAGTTAAATGATACGATCAAGAACCAAGTAACCAGGTATAAAATCATACAACTACATAAGTAGAATAATACTTAGAAATAAAGTACACGGGATCAAATTTCAGTCTCGACAGGGACTACCACGTTTTAGAAAAGATCCGAACAGGAATCATACTAATTAAGTGACTGTCACACAGATCCATGTTCAGCTGTATTATGACATAAAGAAACAGGTTGTAAGCAGGTAAATAACATAAAATGGTTTTCATCGCTTCTGTGATACGGGTTAGGTTCAATTAAGCTCAAAACTTAAATGGGCAACACATCAGAGATTGTGATGCCTCTTATCTATTCTCAAAGCTTATATGGCTTTCCCCAAGTCACCCCAAGTTGACCTCGACCCGTAGTGTCTGATTAAATAGTAAGTAGTCGTCGATCTGTAAAGTCTTCTTCCCGTTCTCTTTCTTGCATCTTGATTGAGAAGTATTAACATTATGAACTCTAGAATGTCTCAATAACACATATATTTTTTTTTATTTTTTTTTTAATAAATATTTACACAATTTCAGAGTAGTAAACAACTGCAAGTCCCGAATCTGGATCACTGCAGTTTCTTGACACGCTATCTTCACGGGAATCAGAACACTCACGGGCTCGTGTATGACTGGGTAATCGCTTTTCTGCCTATCATTCGGAAAGATATATATGGAGACATGCACAACTCTTAAGGAGTTTCCACGTAAAATCGAGGAGATTTATTTAGTATCACTTCTACATTTACGCACCATAAAAAGCTACCATGACATACAATGAATGTTCTAAAGTCTTTTAGGCCTAATAACTTCACTAGTTAAGCACACAGAATCAGTATATCTATCACTTTCCAAGGTTGGATAAATTTTCTGTTAAACATAGTAAAGGAACTTCTTACGAAGTAGTAGACTTGAAAAATAATTTCATCTCCCTAAAAAAATTTTAACTTCTATCGCCCCGATCAAGTCGAAGTCTTCAGGTAAACAGCTATCCTGAAGATCCAATGGATCAGCTGGACCGACCACATACAAGTATGTGTCCTTCTAACTAAATATGAACGACTAATTTTCAGCGAAAGAATAAAAACACATCATAAACCGCCCCGGTCACTTTCAGTCATCTGGTTAATGGCTATCCTCATACTCTACAGGTAGAAATGAGGACCAAACATATCCGAAGATATGTCCTTCAAACTGAAGCAATCGACATAATTCTAAGCGATAGTGACGTTTTTTTTTTTTTTACTCAAAAGAAAAAACGAAAAACATGGTTACTCGGGATTGATCATCCCATTCAGCTCAACAAGGTTTTGAAAACGAATTTTGTCAAACGCTTTAGTAAACAAATCAGCGAAATTATCTAACGTATCAACCTTTTCGAGCACAATCAATTTCTTCTCAGCACAATCCCGTATAAAATGATGACGGATGTCAATGTGTTTAGTTTTGCTATGCTTTACGAGATTGTTAGTTACTGAGATAGCAGCAGTGTTATCTATGCAAATAGGAGTATGAGTGAAATTCAGACCATAATCGCGCAATTGCTGTTGTATCCAAAGAACCTGGGAGCAGCAGTTCGATGCTGCCATGTATTCTGCTTCACAGGTAGAAATGGCGACTGAGGTCTGCTTCTTGCACTGTCATGACACTAATCTCCCTCCAAGAAACTGACATCCACCTGTTGTTGACTTCTGATTCTGATTGCATCCTCCATAATCAGAATCCGTGTAGGCGACTAACTCCAAGTCTCCTCCTTTCGTGTACCACAACCCTAGCTTAGGCTTGACTTTGAGATACCGCAATATCCTCTTCACACCCTTCAAGTGAGATTCCTTTGGGTTTGCCTGAAAGCGAGCACAAAGACAAACTGCAAACATAATATCAGGTCTAGAAGCAGTTAAGTACATTAAAGAACCTATGATTGCCCGATATTGGGTGGGGTCCACGTCTGCATCGCTGTCTGAATCAGCACCCAATTTATGGTTGACGCAAACTGGAGTATCAAATGGAGTACCGTCCTCCATCTTGAAGCGTTTGAGAACGTCTTGGACATATTTAGTCTGATGAATGAACATCCCTTCTTTCTTCTGATCAACCTGCAAACCTAAAAAGAAAGTTAGTTCACCCATAGCACTCATTTCAAACCTCTTTTTCATGACGGCTTCAAATTCCTGACACATGGCGACTTTTGATGCAGCAAAGATGATGTCGTCCACGTAGACTTGCACCAGAAGAAAGTCGCTTCCTTTTCTCTTAAAGAACAGTGTGCTATCGATCTTTCCCCTTTCAAATTCATTCTCAAGCAAGTAATCGGATAGAGTTGCGTACCAGGCACGAGGGGCCTGATGTAGCCCATATAGCGCTTTACTTAGCTTGTACACGTGATCAGGAAAGTCTGGGTCAGGAAAACCCGGAGGTTGCTCAACGTACACAACCTCATCGACTTTACCGTTAAGAAACGCACTTTTCACGTCTAACTGGAACACCTTCATCTCCTTGTGTGCAGCAAATGCCAAAAACAATCGAATCGCTTCCAATCTCGCTACAGGAGCAAACACTTCATTGTAGTCGATCCCTTCATGCTGATTAAAACCTTTTACAACCAGCCTCGCCTTGTTCCTGATAATTATCTCTTTTTCATCTCTCTTGCATTTGAAAACCCATTTTGTGCCAATCGCATGCACATTTTTCGGTTTTGCAACCAAATTCCATACCTCCATCTTCTTGAACTGGGCTAACTCTTCTTGCATGGCTTCGACCCACGAGCTGTCCTTGAGAGCCATTTGATAGTTCTTTGGTTCAATCTGGCTGATGAAGCAGGTGTACAAGCATTCGTTAATGATGCCAGTATCTTTAATGCTTGTGTAAACACAAGTGTGCTCATTCAAGCTTCGTCTTGTTTGTACACCGTCGGACAGATCACCTATCACGTTCTCCAAAGGGTGATTTTTGTGAACACTCGTAGTCGGAACCGAACTGACTTGCAGATTGTCTTCTAGGTTCGAAGGTAGCTCATCAATGGGTGATTGTTGTTGAGAGTGAAACGGATTGCAGAATTCCTCTTCTGTTGAGGCAGTAGGGGTATCGACAGCATTTGACGAGGAAGGTTGACATTCATCGTACTGCGGTCGTTGCACAAAATTGTCTTCCTCATCATAAAGCATCTTCGTAGCTATTCTCTCATCAACTTCTGCACAATCCAAGTAAGGCATGTTAACAGATTTAAATAGCCTATCATAGTCGAAAGCCCCAGCGGGTCCCGTGCTTGGTTTTGGTGATTTGTAACTTGTGATATCAGTGTTACACGCCACCTCAACCTTGCTGGTCGATATATTAAAGACTCGACTGTTGGGAGTCCCAACAACATATCCGACTAAAATACCTTCGTCGGCTATTTCACCAAATTTTGAGTTCGTCTTTAATATCGAACACGGGGACCCGAATGGTTCGAGACCACTAAAGTTAGGCTTTCTACCATGCATAAGTTCATAACATGTTTTATTCAATCTTTTAACAGTTAAAACTCTATTAAGGATATAACAGGCTGTTGCAACAGCTTCAGCGCAGAACACCACATGAAGTTTAGAATCAGCCAGCATGGTTCTGGCTCCTTCAATTAGCGTTCTGTTCTTCCTCTCAGCCACCCCATTTTGTTGCGGAGTATACGAAGCGCTGTACTGGTGATCTATCCCTTTCTGTAAGCAGAAAATCTCCATCTGATAGTTTTTGAACACCGTCCCATTGTCAGTCCTGATGTATTTAACCTTTTTCCCCATAATATTCTCAACCTTGGTAATCAAATTTATTACCAACTGCATCGTTTCATCCTTTGTCTTCAGGAAATATACCCAAGAATATCGAGAGAAATCATCAGTGATCACCAAACAGTATGATGTTCCACCTAGGCTTTTTACATTCACGGGACCGAAGAGATCCATGTGAAGTAGGTCTAGGGTACTGACTATTGAATTAACCTTCTTGGTGTGATGAGATTTCTTGTGTTGCTTTCCCTTTTTGCACGATAAGCATTGGTCTTCAAAGTTGAAATTTTTCAAGGGAACACCCAGCACCAGCCCATTCTAGACAATGTAGTTCATTTTTCGAAGATGTATATGCCCCATTCTTTGATGCCATAACTCGGACTCTGATTCAGTTGCTTTTGATAGAAGACATGATTCTTCTGTTGCCATCTCAGTCGACCTCATGTCCATAACATATGTATTCTTTTCCCTTGGAGCCTTCATTACTATCCATTCCTCTGGTATCTTGAAACCAGGATACAGTACGATCGCTTCATTTTTGGTAAAGTGCACAGTGTAATCTTTGTCACAGATCTGAGATACACTCAGCAGATTATGCTTCAGCTCTTTAACGAAATTCACTTTTTCTAACTTCATTTTACCATTAGTCACCGTTCCAATTCCAGTAATTCTTCCACCACTCTCTCCAGCAAAACTTACTCTACCTCCCTAAACAGGTTTCCACTCGTGTAACAAATTCTTGTTACCTGTCATGTGCCGGGAACAGCAGCTATCCACAACCCATAGATTGTTTGCAGCCCTGTTCAACTGTTCCTGCACGATTAAAGCAAAGGATTAAAATCTGGGGACCCAAGACCTGTTGGTCTTGGGTTGATTAAATCTGTTAAAATGCATCCCGTACTTTGGCTGTCCAAAGTTAGTATTAGAATGATTTCTGTAAGTCCTAAAAGGATACCTTCTAGTAGATTGACTATGAGGCCATCCAAACCTTCGTGAATTAAATGAATTATTACTAATGGTTTGGTTGTTAACAGGGAAAAACTAAGATCGATTTCTTTGAAAACCTGGATTAGTCCAATATCTGAACTTTGATGAATTTTTATTTTTACCATTATAGTAATTACCGTTAGTTCTATTCTCAGTTTTTGAAGGCCTCATACCTCTGAATCTCTGCTTCAGAGGGCAATCAGCAATCAGGTGTCCTAATTGATTGCATCTGAAACAACTCCTGTGTTCAACTTTCGTATCAATAGTTGTTTTAGATGTTGAGGCTGCATTACTGCCTGTTTGTCTAACATATGGTGGGACATACGGGTTTAGTGGAGAATTCTTTTCAGTTGGTTTATGTTCCTCTACACGTTTTAGTAACACTTCCTCATCTTCTGTCTCACTAGACTCGGATGTCTTGTCCGAATTTGATGAGACAGAACTAGGAACAGAAATCTTAACACTCGAAACAGGCTTACTCGTTTAGCTTTTACTAACTTCTGGATCTTTAATCGTAACCTTAACCGGAACTGTCTGACCAATTTCAAACTCAACAGATTTCTGATTACTAGGATCATAAGTATAGTTATGATTATAAGGTGGTGGAACTTCATTATATCCAATTCCTCCCCTTTTAACTGGGGAACGTTGATCACTTACGAGGTGATCAAGTATTGCGGAGGAATTTCTAAATTGCTAAAGCTTTCTGTTTAGTTCCACCATTTTCACCTGGTAATCAGCTATCTGTTTATCCCTTTCAGCAATTAGTTTGGTTTTCTCTTCTAACACTTCATAGCTAAGATCAATTACTTGTATTTTTTCAGCTAGACTGGCTTTAAGACTTCTGATATCTTTCTCACTAGCTTTTATTTTTACCTTGTAACTGTTTTCTCTAGTTTTAGTGTAATGATGATCTTCTTTTAATGTTTTAAATTGAGCATCCAAACTAACAAACTGATCAGTTATTGTTGTCAATTGTTCAGACAGATTTTCACATTTCGTACAAGGGAGTCTAGTACTTACCTCGGAGAGCTGATCTGTCACTTCTGCCATGTAAGCTTGATTTTCTCCAGTTACTTTCTCACTTCCTGCAGTTTCGATGTTCACCAAATTGGCCTGTTCGAACACTTCTTCAACTTGCAGATTCCAATTGTATTCCCCGTTCTGTCTGGATATCATAGCCCTATTCTCGTTACTTCCCCCATTCGGTTATAATGGCCTGTTCTGACTACGTTCTACTCGTTCATTAGTGCATTCCTTCGCAAAGTGTCCATTTTGTTGACAGTTATAACACCGAACCTTTGACTTATCAAAACCTGGTCTTTCACCAACGAATTTTCTACCAGTCTTCTTCATAAACCTTTTAACTCTTCTTACTATCATCGCCATCTGCCACTGCAGATCCATCTCCTCCAGATCATCAGCATCGATCTGATCATAGTCTTCGTCTAAAGTTGCAGGGTCAACAATTTTACCTTTAATGTAATTTTCGTACGAAGCAATGAAAGATGCATAGAGAGCAAACTGCTGTTCAGCAGATTTAACACTCATGGGCATCTGAGAGTAGTTGTTGTTCGGAACACTTGAAGAAAAACTACCCTTGGTTGTTTGAGGTTTAGAAGTATTTGTTCCACCAGCTACGAAACACATATCACCATCCATGTTGAGAGTTACATGACCTTCATGTGTTAAGTTAGCGCCCGAGTCTCCCTTTGAGTAGTAAGCAGATGATTCTGACTTCGAACTTGAACTTGAATTAACTTTCGCACCATACATTCCCGGATCCTGAACCTGATCAGTTGGTGTCTCTTTTCGAACCATGTTAAGTTCAAAAGTTCGTAGTTTGTTGACTACTGTTTCCAAGTCATAGTCGGCAAACTCTTTATCTTCTCTCATCAAGACAGTGTACATCTCCCATTTCGGTGGGAGAGCATCAAGAAGTTTTTCTACGATCTCCTCTTCTTTGTAAGCAATGGAATAATTGCTGAGTTCGGTCATCAGGTGATAATATCTCGTGATGATATCATCAAGTGATTCATTCTTCAAATACTTGAACACCGAGAATTGGGTTTTGAGTAGTTTAATCTTGGATGCACGTATCCCCACATTACCTTCAAATCGGTTTTCAAGCGCTTCCCATAACTCTCTAGCGATTTTATACTTCCTGAAGGTGTGAAGAGTCTCTTGTGGAAGAGCCATTGTTATCGCAGCATGAGCTTTGCTTTCAGCCTCATACATCTTATTTTCTTCCTCTTCCATCTTGTTGTATTTCTTATTTGTTCACGACCCTCATACAAAGCCGTTGGTGGAATGTATCCATCTTGAATGCACACCCACATCTTAGCATCTTGATATTTAACATACTGTTCAAACCGATCCTTCCAAGCCACGAAATCGGTACCCTTAAGCATTTTCGGAGCCTTAGTAGCTGAACCTGCTTCCACCTCCATTTTTACCAGTTCCGTAATATTTATGGAAGTCATCTTTTACCAACCGAAAACACAAAGAAACCCGAAAAATAAAAATTTTATTCTGAACAGTACTGTAGGCGAAGTTAAACTTAACTTCGCTTATGTCTTAACTTCGCTTAAGTCTTAACTTCGCTTGATTTCTCAACTTCGCCTGATTAAGTTAAGCGAACTTGTGAGGTAGGCGAAGTTGTGGATAACTTCGCTTGAGATAAGCGAACTTGTGAGGTAGGCGAAGTTGTGGATAACTTCGCTTAACCTTATATCTTCGCCTAAACCCTACAAACAGTAGCGGCAACTTCGCCTGATGAACACGATGATTTTGCAGGTTTGATTTTGACGTTTTGCGAGGTATGCGAAGGTGTAATGGGTTTTTTATGATGGTGGGAGGTGAGTAGGACACAAAAATTCGGTATATTAACGTAAACTCGTCACGCGAATAGTCGAACGGAACGATTTCTACACCCGCGTGATAATCCCGAACCACACAATCACGAGCAAATGCTCTGATACCAATTGTAGGTTCCCAGCCGGATCTACATGGAATATCTCGTTCTACGTAGGTGCGGAATCCCTACGTAAGACGATACGAGCGTAGAAGACGATATACGTTAAACACGATCAAACACACGTTACAATAAACAAAGACAAGTTGTATTGCAACTGGAAACACGTGATTCACTGATCACCGATTACATAAACTCTGAACAACTCGTAAACAACTGATCAACTTCGTAAACTATCGATATGAAACCTAGCCGCAGCTATATGTTTATATCAGACGATAACTTCGCCTAACATGTTTAGGAGAAGTTGTCACTAACTTCGCTTGTCTAACAAGTTCGCCCATATCAGGCGAACTTGTGAGACAACTTCGCTTAAACCTTAATACAAATCCAACTAACTCGATTACAGACACTAGACACTGAACTACTGACATCATGTACCAACAAAACGCTTTGGTAAATAGATCGGCTTTTTGAAAATCTGTGTGTACTTTCTCAAGATCAATTAATTTCTTTTCATAACAATCCCGTATAAAATGATATCGAATCTCGATATGTTTCATTTTAAAATGTTGTACGGGATTTTTAGTGATACTAATAGCAGCAGAATTATCAATCAAGATGGGAGTAGTAAGAAACTTCAAACCGTAGTCGCAAAGATGTTGTTGTATCCACAGAACCGGGGAACAGCAACTCGAGGCTGCAACATATTCAGCTTCGGCGGTTGAAGTAGAGACCGTTGTCTGCTTCTTACACTTCCAGGAAACAAGCCGGTTTCCTAAGAATTGACATCCTGCAGTCGTTGATTTGAAGTTGATCTTGCATCCTCCATAATCTGAGTCTGAGTAGGCAGTAAAATCGAAAGTATTATCTTTGGGGTACCATAACCTGATGTCAGGATTTCCCCGTAGATATTGCAAAATACGCTTGACCGCTGCCAGGTGAGTCACTCGGGGACTAGCTTGATACCTAGCACACACACAAACAGCAAACATTATGTCGGGTCGAGAAGCAGTTAAATACATTAGAAAACCAATCATAGCACGACAAAGGGTCGGATCAACGGTATCCTCCAATTCATCCGGTGATAAATTGTGACCCACTGGAAGAGGAGTTGAAGGGATTTTTCCGGCAGTTATCTTGAATCGGCTCAAGACGTCGTTCACATATTTCGTCTGATGAATGAAGATTCCCTTATCAGACTGATGAACCTGCAGCCCTAAAAAGAAATTCATCTCTCCCATCGAGCTCATTTCGAACTTTGTTTTCATGGACTTCCCGAACTCCTTACATAAAGTGTCATTTGCAGACCCAAAAATAATATCATCAACATAAATCTGGACTAGAAGAAGATCATCACCAACAGTTTTATGAAATAAAGTGCAGTCAACAGTTCCTCGTTTGAATCCATTATCCGTCAGATGGTCGGCGAGTGTGCCATACCAAGCTCTCGGGGCTTGATGTAAACCATACAGGGACATGTTTAAACGGTAAACACGGTCTGGATAATCAGGATCTTCAAAACCAGGTGGTTGTTGAACAAACACTTCCTCATGTAGTTCACCATTAAGAAAAGCACTTTTAACATCCATTTGATAGACCTTGATATTCTTGTAAGCAGCATAAGCCAGGATGATTCGAATCGACTCTAATCTTGCAACTGGAGCATATATCTCAGTATAATCAATACCCTCTTGCTGATGAAAACCTTGCACCACTAGACGTGCTTTGTTTCTGACAATCACCCCTCGATCGTCCTTTTTACATTTAAATACCCACTTAGTCGGAATAGCTTTCTTGACTCTAGCAGGCTTGTCTATTAAATCCCAAACACCCAATCGTGCAAATTGCTGTAATTCATCTTGCATAGCTTCTACCCAAGAAGGATCATCAAGTGCCTTACGAGTTGTCGTTGGCTCAACTTGAGATAGAAAGCAATTGAATTTAGCAATATTCACAATTCCCGAAGAGTGTAAATTAGTGTAAGAACACAATACGTTATTGTCGCTTGACGAAGCAACTTGATGACGTGTACGAACACCCACATCAAGTTCTCCAATGATATTGTCCTGTGGATGATATCCATGAATCCGAAGAGTAGGATTTTCAGGAACAACAACATTATCAAATAAATTAGTGTAATGTTCACCCAATTCGGGAGATGAAGCATTATCACTATCAAGATCAATAACTTGAATCTCAGCTTGATCATCATCGGAAGAAGTAGAAGCACTATCAATAACAACTGGAGGAACAACTTGGGAGTCTTCAGTTGGAGCATCTGGTTGAACTTCAACTGCATTTGAAATTGAAGAGCTTGGAATGTTCAAATGTTCTTCAAAGTATGCTCTAACCAGATCTTCATCGATGTGTTCAGCCGAAGGAGTAAAAGAATTAAATAAACTATCGTAGTCAAACATCCAGTCTGGACCTTTCCCTTGAGGAGGAGTTGTGTACTTTTGACAGTCCACATGGTACCATTCTTCAACACAGCCAGATGTAAAATTAAATACTCTTTTCTTTGGAGACGTATATCCCAAGAAATATCCTTCGATAGCCTTTTCATCAAATTTACCCGGTTCCTTCATCAACATTGTACACGGACACCCAAATGGTTCCAGGTACTTTAAACTAGGTTTTCTGTTATTTAATATTTCATAGCTTGTCTTCTTGAGTCGTTTTATTGTTAGAACCCGATTAAGTGTATAACAAGCTGTGTTCACTGCTTCATTCCAAAATTGAATAGGAAGCTTTGAATCAGCAAGCATTGTACGTGCAGCTTCAATCAGAGTTCTATTTTTCCTTTCAGCAACACCGTTTTGTTGTGGTACATAAGGTGCACTATATTCTCGGTGAATTCCCTTTTGAATACAAAAGAAATCCAAAATAGTGTTTTTGAATTCAGTACCATTATCACTTCGGATTCTCCTCACCTTTTGTTTGTACAATGATTCTATCTTAGTAATAAGGTTTTGTACCAAAACAGGTGTTTGATCTTTTGAACTCATAAATAACACCCATGAATATCTTGAATAATCATCTGTCACTACCAGATAATACCAGTCTCCAGAAATACTCGCACGATTCACTGGACCAAACAAATCCATATGAAGTCGTTCAAGAGTAGTATTAATGGAATTTAATAACTTAGAAGGATGGGTCTTTTTCTTCTGCTTGCCCTTTTTGCATGCAACACAGTGATCAGATAACTTAAAGTTCTTTAACGAAACACCCTCAACTAAATTATTTGCCATTAAATAATTCATCTTTCTAACATGAATGTGACCCATTCTTCGATGCCATAGAATCGAGTCTTTCTCAGTTGCTTTCGAGACAAAACATGTTTCGATCGATGTTGATATCTTAGAACTCATGTTTAAGACATAAATATCATTTGATCGTGGTGATCGCATGACTACCATGTCCTCGGGAATAATAAAACCCGGTTTCAAGATAAGACACTCTTTGTCAGTAAATATTGTAATGTACTTTTTATCACAAATCTGCGATACACTCAATAAGTTATGATCAACCTTGTCACAATAATTTACTTTTTCAAATGTAATATGACCATTTGAAAAGTCACCCTCTTGTGTGATCATGCCCCCAGAATTCCCAGCAAACGCTACACAACCCCCTTGAATATTTCTTATGTTGGTTAATAGGTCGAGATTTCTGGTGATATGACGAGAACATCCGCTATCCATGATCCAGTTTTCACCAGAAATGGTCTTGGATGGACCCTACACATAAACAAAAGTGATTAGTTCAAAAAGGCAGCCCAGGCCTCAGTCTTGGGCACCTTTTGGTTTTCTCTTTGATCATTAACTTTAACAGTTTTCAATTGTTGTTCAGCCACTTGTGAATAAGTTACTGGCTTCTTAGACTTTCGTCTTAAGTATGCTTCTTGAACAATGTTTGAATTCCTGTTTTGACATATAGGTTCAGTTGGAATGAATTTTGGTTTCACTTGACCGTGTGTCTCATTGATATGAAACACCTTCCGAGGATTCACATCAGAGAATAAAATATGAGTATCATCAGCATATGACACAGGTCGTTTCAGAATCTCCTTAACCACTGGAATTGGCTTAGATTTGTCCTTGATAAAAGGATGAAGATTTTGAAAGTTTTGTTGATTACAATTTCTCACAACATGACCTTGTTGACCGCATAAAAAACACGTTCGCATGTCCATATGATGATGTTTAGAAGAAATTGGAATAGATGATTGATGATGACACACATTTTTAGTCATGCAGTTAGCAAACTCATCAGTCAATTCAGCTTTATTCTTTAAATAAAAATCTAAATTAGAACAGTCTGAAAAGCTTTTTAGTGTATCTGTTCCAGTTGATTTCACAAAATTAATCTTCTTTTCTTGTGTTTAAAATTGTTTTGCCTTAGTCAATGGATCAGATGAGACTGATGTTTTCTCTTGAGCATACACACGTTCAATTTCACGAACCTTGGAAGTTTCATTGTAAAACACACTCTCAATTAGTTCAGGCTTAGTGATACTAATTGGAATATCTTTTTCAGTGAACATTGTGTCCATTCCCTTTAACTTAAAAACTCTAGCAGCAGATGGCTTAGAACTAGAAGGATTAATGAAACGCATTAAATCCGCATCAGAAATTTTCGGTTTAACTGACTTCTTTGCCGTCATAGAGTTCATTTTCTTTGAAAATTCTTTTTTCTCTTGAGGTTTATGTGAACCATACACTGCTTCCTCAAATTCGTGAGGTTCGCACAGAATATGATTAAAACTGGGAATGTTCTTATTCTTGTGTATAATCTCTGGTTCAAACACATCCTCGATAATGACCTCGTCATTGTGTTCAACAAACACCTTTTTGCTTTGGACATGAGATTTTTGAGGAACAGATTGGGTTTTAACATCTTTAGATTTAACAGATTCAACATTTTTTGACATTACAGGTTCTTTCAAAATTACCTCTTCTTCCTTTCTAGAAAAAGGATTCATTTTATAGTCGTTGTGAAATGGTGGAGGAATTTCTACAAAACCTATACCCTTTTTAGAGTCCTTTTGTTTCCCAGAAACTTCAATAATTTCATTCGACAAAAATGAAGAATTTTGAAATTTACCCAACTTGTTCTTCAACTCAAGAACCTCATTCTCAAGTTCAGTTATCTTAGAGCGATGTTTCAAGATTTCTTGAAACTTTTGGTCATTTATTGTCATTTTCACAGATAATTCGGCTTTCAAATCATGATTACTTATAGTCAAAGCCTCAATCTTTTCTCTTGAGTTAACTTGAGAATTCAAGGATTGTCTATATGTATCTTTCAGTGATACAATCTCTTTCAGCAAGTTGTCATTTTGAAGTTTTAATGAATCAATTTTAGACTTGTTATAATCACAATCAACACATGATGAGTTAGAATTAGAATTACTAACCTCGCTTTGTTTAACCATGGAAGCAGATGAAGAAGAATCACTGATCTTCGCCATACAAGCAAAGTTAGTTGGAAGCTTTTCACTTTGAATATCAGATTCAGACTCAGTTTCGGCGTCAGAAGAAACTTCACTTCCACTTACATCTTGTGTGTATTCAGACAAACCAAACATAGCTAGATTAGCTTGATTATCATTGTATAGTAGTCGTTGTGACCAATCACTTCCATCAGCTAACATAGCATGTGATCCAGAAGAAGATGATTTCTTTTCAGTATCATTTTGATCTTGATTTCTTGAACCATTGTAGTCTTTCATAGGTTTATCACATTCATTTGCAAAGTGCCCAAATTCTTGACAATTGTAGCATTTCACCTTTAATTTATCAAACCCAAGCTTCTTGCTTAATGAAGGAAGATCTTTGCCAGTTCTTTGGATAAACTTCTTCACTTTTCTAACAATCATCGCCATATTCCACTTTAGATCCATGAGTTCCAAATCATCGGAATCAATTTGATCATAATCTTCATCGGTTAAATCACTAGTAGCAATCTTACTACTCACCAGATTCTCATAGGAAGACATAAAAGCAGACAAGAATGCGAAATTCTTTTCAGCCTCCTTTATGTTTACATTAGGTTGAAATGAGAATTGTTTAGTGGAAGATGAATTTCCCGATGTGCCAGATGAACCAGAATTACCAGATATATTTCCAGCAGTGTAGAAACAAGCTTGTGGATCTTTAAACGAAGCATTTGTATTTTCACTTGCAGCAGCTTGAGTAAGAAAAGCGGTTAATGGAGATATGGTTGAGCTAAGAGGCATACTTCCACCATAGAATGAAGGATCATGACTATCCTTTGAAGACTTCTGACATTTCAGATCATATTCTCTGGCTTCAATCTTTTGCATAAATTCAATAGCCGTCAGATTTTCATTTGCAAAATAATTATTTTCCTTCAAAACCATCAAGAATGTGGAATAAGAACTTGGAAGTATACTCTTGATAGTATCAATTTTATCACTTTCAGGAACTTCAATCTGCATCTTGTCCATCTCAGCGATCAAGTGATTGAATCTTGTCGTCATTTCTTCAACCGTCTCACCTTTCAATAAATTAAAGTTTCGAAACTGAAACTTAAGCATTACCTTTTTACTCTCTGCTGTGTTACCCATACTTCTCATGCGAAGATGTTGAAATAAAGCAGCACATCTTTTTATACTACCCACTTGATGAAAGATAGTTTCAGGCAAAGCCATGGTTAGAGTAGAATAAGCTTTTATTTCTATCTCTAAGGCTTTCTTTTCTTCAACAGAGTATTGTGAGATAGCCTTTGGTGTAAAACCTGTAGTCTCATCTCCAATCATAGGTATAGTGTAAACCTCATCTAAACAGTAAGAACAATCAGGATGGACTGATCCTAAGTGAGCACGAAATCGAGGTTCCCACTCTGCAAAATCATTGAATTTCATTAATCTAGGACATTTGGAATGTGAACCTATTTCAGTATCGAGTTGTAACATTTGTTGCATCAACATGTTCTGAGACGCCAATGCATACATACCAGCCATATTTGAAAATAAACAAGTGTACAGTTATAGCGAACTACACACTGTGTTTAACGAATCAATGAACAAGGTTGAGCGAACTGTGAATAGTGTAGCGAATTGAGGCTTAACGAATAAAGTCTAAACGAATAAGGTAAGTATATTAGTGTATCAAAAGTAACGAATCACCAGTCAAAGTAACGAATTGACCAAGTGAATTGACCAAGCCTAGTGGACGAATTGATCAAATCTACTTAACGAGTTGATCGAACGAATTATAACGAATCAGTTCAACGAATTAGATAAACTTAGCGAATTAAGCTTAACAAATCAGCTACAGTTGATAACGAATCAACACTATAGCGAATCAGGTTGTTACAACCGTTTGTAACAAACTCTGACACATTATGCCACGTGGCAAAGGTTGTTATGACACAAATTCCAAGACAAACACGTGTCAAACGAATCGGTTAATCTAGTTTAACGAACTAGATAACACGAATTGATTAACTCACACGAATCAGTTAGCGAACTGATTCGCGAATGGCAAGAACTGATAGCGAATCACATTAAATGACATAGCGAATCGCCTGAAACCTTATAACGAATCGCATTCATCTTCAAATCTTCAAACATTCAAAAAAAATTTTCCAGATACATGAAGATCAACCCAAATCAAACCCAGAAACTTATTGATTCCAGATTCGTAATACTCACTCAATTCTTAACCAAACTTAACAAGTAATATACCAAAATGCTCGTAATCGCAAAGCGAATTTAGCCGAAAAAATCTCGTAATCAATTACCCTAATACGCTAATCAATTTCAACCAAAACAAATCCCCTGTTTACGGACTCAAACCAAAAACACAATAAACCTTACCAAATCCAATCCTCAATCCAATTCCACTCAATTGAACATTATCAATACCTTAACCATCGAAAACTCAATCTAATTCATCCATAATTCAATCAAATCAACAACGAATTGAATCAAATTCAAACAAAAACAGAAAACTCAATAATAATAACAATTCGTACACCAAATCAAGCGTAAAGAGCACCGAAAGCTCTGATACCACTTGTTTGATCCCGAAATTGAACACAACAACCAACAGTCAATAACGATTAACACAGATCTCAGATCTGTCAGTTATATCTATCTTATAATCAACCTTGATTCGGTGTTCTACGTATGTGTATATATTATCAATAAATTTAACATGAAGCTTGAGGGAGAGTAAACATTTGTTAAACTTTTCTTAATAATATTATTTCTCTCAAAACTTCGACTCATACAAGTGAACATTTGTTCACTATATATAGAAGACGATCTGGATCGCTAACATCCCCTAGCGAACCAGCATCCCCTTCATTAAATAAGTTAACTTAACGAACCACCCCCTGATTCGTTAACATCCCCTAACGAATCAGGAGAGGATACATTAAAGTGTCCTAGTTCGCTAACATTCCTAGCCAACCAGACTTAAACATATCGAATTAGTCTTAGTTCGCTAACATTCCCTAGCGAACTAGACTAATCATAACGAACTAGTCTAAAATAAACATTAAATATTATATTTAAATATCAAATAAACATTAATGATAATACAAAGACTCTAGACGCAAAACCGTGCACTAACAAAAATCAAGATCCAGCTTTTTATGGTGGAATTATGCCTCTTAGTTCAACGATCTCTTCAATCACTGCTTTTCTTACTCATGCTGCAAGTGAAAAAGAATCAACTGTGTTTAATGATCCAAAAGTTTGTTTCTACTCTGCTGGTAATTCGGGTGGTTCTGGAAGTTCAACTAATACAAATCCATTTGCTACACCACCTAGTGTTAATATGAAAGAAGCTGAGCAAAACTTTGTTTTTCTGACGACTTTTATATCTTCATATGAAAACTTAGTGAGTAGTAAGATTGCCACAAGTGATTTAACAGATGAGGACAATGATCAGATAGATCCAGATGATCTAGAAATCATGGATTTAAAATGAAACATGGCTATGATCGTTGGTAAAGTTAAAAGATTCATGCAGAGAACTGGAAAAGATCTTCTGGCCTTAAACAAGAAGTTGGGTTTTGACAAATTAAAAGTAAAGTGTTATAATTGTCAAGAATTTGGGCATTTCGCGAAGGAATGTGACAAACCAAGGAAAGAATACACTGGACCTCGTGGTCAAAGTCAAAATGCTTCTACACCACGAGGAAGTGATGCTGAAAAGAAACCATCTTCTTCTACAACACAAGCAATGTTAGCAGATGGAACTGATTGGTCACAACAGTTATTATGCAATGATGTTCAAGCAAATTTGGCTATGTTTAGGTTACATAAAGATTGTCAAGATGTAACTGGTAGTGAGATGTCTTCTGATAATGATTCTGGATCTGATTCTGACGACTCTTGCGACAAGCCTTCTGAATCAATGTTTGCTTGCATGGCCAAGATCAATGAGGTTAGTAACTCTATTTCTGCTACTTCATTTGTTAAAACATCATGTGTTGACTGTGAATCTAACAAATCTAAGTTAGAAGCATTGAAAAATCAAAATGATAGTCTAATAAGAGAAATTTCTTCTCTTAAGGATACTTATCGACAATCTCTTGAATCTCAAAGGAGATCTCGAGAAAAGATTGAAGCATTGTCGACAAGTAACCATGATCTCAAAGCCGAGTTATCTGTGAAAATGACCATTAACGACCAAAAGTTTCAGGAAATCTTGAAACATCGTTATAAGAAAACTGAGCTTGGGAATGAGGTTCTTGAGTTGAAAACAAATTGGGGAAATTTAGAAATTCATCTTTTCTGTTGAATGAAATCATTGAGGTATCTGGAAAACAAAAGGATTCCAAGAAAGGTATTGGTTTTGTTGAAATTCCACCACCTTTTCATAATGATCATAAAATTAATCCTTTTGTAAGAAAATAAGAGGATTTGATTCAAAAAGAATCTGTGATTTCTGAAAAACCTAAATTTGTTGAATCTGAAATTGTCAAACCCCAAGTTGCTCCTCAAAAACCTCATGTGGAAAGTAAAAAGGTCTTTGTTGAAAATGTTGACAAAGTGATTATTGAAGATGTGTTTGATCTGAGATAATACACAAGAATAAAAACATTCTTAGTTCTAATCATATTATGTGCGAACCTCAAGAATTTGAGGCAGCTGTGTATGGTTCATTTAAATCTCAAATGAACAAGGAAGAAACTGTGAAAACCAAACCAGTGAGGGCAAAGAAGTCAGTTAAACCAAAGATTTCTGACAAGGACTTAATGCATTTCATTAATCCTCTGAGTTCTAAGTCTTCAGCAGATAGAGTTTTTAAGTTAAAAGGAATGGACATGATGTTCACTGAAAAAGATATTCCAATAAGTATCATCAAACCTGAACTTATTGAGAGTGTTTTTGTCAATGAAACTTCAAAAATTCAAGAACTTGAACTTGTGTATGCTCAAACAAAAGCATTAGTTCAATCTGACCACTGACTAAGGCAAAACAATTTTTAAAACAAGCTAAGAAAAACTTTTTGAAGTCAAATGGGACAGATACACTAAAAAGTTTTTCGAACTGTTCTAATTTAGAATTTTATTTAAAGAAGAAATCTGAATTATCTGATGAGTTTCCTAAGAGCATGACTAAAAATGTGAGTCATCATCAAACTTCTGGGTCATTCATTCCAAATACCTCGCAACAATATCGTGTAGACATGCGAAGTTGTTTCTTATGTGGTCAACAGGGTCATGTTGTGAGGAATTGTAATCAATAGAACTATCAGAATCTTCATCCTTTTATCAAGGACAAATCTAAGCCAATTACATTGGTCAAGGAGATCCTGAAACGACCTATGTCGTATGCAGATAATACTCATATTTTGTTCTCTAATGTGAATCCGCGGAAGGTTCTTCATGTCAATGAGACACATGGTCAAGTGAAACCAAAATTCGTTCCAACTGAACCCGTATGTCAGAACAAGAATTCAAACATTGTTCAGTCAGCTTACTTAAGACGAAAGTCTAGGAAGCCAGTAACTTATTCACAAGTGGCTGAACAACAGTTGAAATCTGTTCAAGTTAATGATCAAAAAGAAAACCAAGAGGTGCCCAAGACCGAGGCCTGGGCTGCCTTTTTGAACTAATCACTTTTGTTTGTGTGTAGGGTTCATCCAAGACCATTTCTGGTGAAAACTGGATCATGGTCAGCGGATGTTCTCGTCATATCACTGGGAATCTCGATCTATTAACAAACGTAAGAAATATTCAAGGGGGTTATGTAGCGTGTTCTGGGAATTCTGGGGGCATGATCACACAAGAGGATGAAGTTTCAAATGGTCACATTACGTTTGAGAGAGTGAATTATTGCGACAAAGTTGATCATAACTTATTGAGTGTATCGCAGATTTGTGATAAAAAGTACACTACGATATTTACTAACAAAGAATGTCTTATCTTGAAACTGGGTTATGTTATTCTCGAGGACATGGTTGTCATGCGATCACCACTATCAAATGATATTTATGTCTTAAATATGAGTTCTAAGGTATCCACATCGATCGAAACATGTTTTGTCTCGAAAGCAACCGAGAAAGACTCGATTCTATGGCATTGTAGAATGGGTCACATACATGTCAGAAAGATGAATTATTTAATGGCAAATGACTTAGTTGAAGGTGTCTCGTTAAAGAATTTTAAGTTATCCGATCACTGCATTGCATGCAAAAAGGGCAAGCAGAAGAAGAAGACACATCCTCTAGTTATTGAATTCCATTGATACTCCTCTTGAACGACTTCATATGAATTTGTTTGGTCCTGTGAATCGTGCGAGTATTTCTGGGGATTGGTATTGTCTTGTCGTGACTGATGATTATTCAAGATACTCTTGGGTGTTATTTATGAGTTCAAAGGATCAAACACCGGTTTTGGTACAAAACCTTATTACTAAGATCGAATCACTGTATAAACAAAAGGTGAGGATAATCCTAAGTGATAATGGTACTGAATTCAAAAACACTATATTGGATTTCTTTTGTATTCAAATGGGAATTCACCGAGAATATAGTGCACCTTATGTACCTCAACAAAACGGTGTTGCTGAACGGAAAAATAGAACTTTGATTGAAGCTGCCGCACAATGCTCGCTGATTCTAAGCTTCCTGTCCAATTCTTGAATGAGGCAGTGAATACAGCTTGTTATATGCTTAATCGAGTTCTAACTGTGAAACGACTCAAGAAGACAAGCTACGAGCTCTTAAATAACAGAAAACCTAATTTAAAGTACCTGGAACCATTTGGGTGTCCGTGTACAATGTTGAAGAAGGATTCGGGTAAATTTGAAGAAAAAGCTATCGAAGGGTATTTTTTGGGATATGCATCTCCAAAGAAAAGGGTTTTTAATTTCACATCTGGCTGAGTTGAAGAATGGTACCATGTGGACTGTCAAAAGTACACAACTCCTCCTCAAGGGAAAGGTCCAGACTGGATGTTTGACTACGATAGTTTATTTAATTCATTTACTCCTTCGACTGAACACATTAACGAAGATCTGGTTCGAGCATACTTTGAAGATCATTTGACCATTCCAAGATTTTCAAGTTATAATGATGTTGAAGCTCAACCAGATGCTCCAACTTAAGAACCTCAAGTTGTTTCTCCAGTTGCTATTGATAATGTTTCTACTTCTTTTGATGATGATCAAGCTGAAGATCAAGTTATTGATCTTGACAGTGATAATGTTTCATCTCCCGAGTTAGGTGAACATTACACTAACTTATTTGATAATGTTGTTGTTCCTGAGAATCCCACTCTTCGGATTCATGGATATCATCCACAGGAAAACATCATTGGAGAACCTGATGTGGGCGTTCGTACACGTCATCAAGTTGCTTCGTCAAGTGATAATAACATATTGTGTGCTTACACTAACTTACATTCATCTGGAATTGTAAATCTTGCTAAGTTCTCTTGCTTTCTATCTCAAGTTGAGCCAACGACAGCTCGTAAGGCACTTGAAGATTCTTCTTGGGTAGAAGCTATGCAAGATGAATTACAGCAATTTGCACGTTTGGGTGTTTAGGACTTAATAGACAAACCTGCTAGAGTCAAGAAAGCCATTCCGACTAAGTGGGTATATAAGTGTAAGAAGGATGATCGTGGGGTAATTGTGAGAAACAAGACACGTTTAGTGGTGCAAGGTTTTCATCAGCAAGAGGGTATTGATTACACAGAGTTATATGCTCCAGTTGCAAGATTAGAGTCGATTCGAATCTTCCTTGCATATGCAGCTTATAAGAATATCAAGGTCTATCAAATGGATGTTAAAAGTGCTTTTCTCAATGGTGAATTACACGAGGAAGTTAAAAGTGCTTTTCTCAATGTTAAAAGTGCCATGATCGGTTCTTTAATGTATTTAACGGCTTCTCGCCCTGATATTATGTTTTCTGTTTGTCTTTGTGCTAGGTATCAAGCAAGTCCACGAGTGACTCACCTAGCTGCAGTCAAGAGAATTCTTCAGTATTTGAGGGGAATCCAGACATCGGGTTGTGGTACCCCAAGGATGATACTTTCGATCTTACTGCCTACTCAGACTCAGATTATGGAGGATGCAAGATCAATTTCAAGTCTACTACTGTAGGATGTCAATTTTTAGGAAACCGGCTTGTTTCCTGCGAGTGTAAGAAGCAGACAACGGTCTCCACTTCAACCACCAAAGCTGAGTATGTTGCAGCCTCGAGTTGCTGTTCCCAGGTTTTGTGGATACAACAACATCTTCGCGACTACGGTTTGAAGTTTCTTACTACTCCTATTTTGATTGATAATTCTGCTGCATTTTCTATCACAAAGAATCCCGTACAACATTCGAAAACAAAACATATCAAAATTCGATATCATTTTTTTATGGGATTGCTTTGAGAAGAAGTTGATTGAACTTGAGAAAGTACATACTGACTTTCAGAAAGCCGATCTGTTTACTAAAGCTTTTGACAAAACGCGTTTTAAATTTTTGCTTGATTTAAACGGATTGAAAACCTTCGCTGATATCCTTAAACAAGGATGACTATCTTTATTTTCTGTCATATTTTTCTTTTATAATTTATTTTAGTTTTAGGGGGGGATCTAGAAAATACAAAAAGAGTGTGTTTTTCATTTGTATAGATAAAATCCAAAAACATTAAAAAATTTCAAAATTCAAAAATATTATGATTTCTGTTCTTTAATGTTTTTCTTTTAAATATTTAGAAAAACCAAAAACATTTTAAAATTTTGAAAAACCAAAAAGAATGTGATTTATGTTTTGTACAGAAAAATCCGAAAATCCAAAAAGATTGTGAAGTTTATTTTGTTTATAAGAAAATTGAAAAAGACAAAAATATTGTGTTTTTAAAGTTTGTATAGAGAAAAACCAAAAAGATTTTTGCAGGCGTTTTTAGATTATTTTCTCGCTGAAAATTATGTCGGTGATTTAAGTTTGTGAAGCATGCTTGCATGTCTTGGTCCTATTATTCACTTGTGAATTGATGGTTAGAATTTATTTATAAACTTAAGTTAACTGGGGCGATTAAATTTATCTTTTCTTTATTTTATGCTCCACAAAATTTTGAGTTTTTGAAGCAAAAAGAGAACATGATAGTACATTGATTATCTTGACCCCAAATCCAGCAAAAAGTAAGCTTAAAAGACTGTGTTCTTAATTGCATTGGTGCATTGGTAGGTCTTAAAACAACCCAGTAGAGTAAAGTATGTGATAAAAACATAAAGAAACGCCAAATTGTAAGAGGTGTTAGTCTCTAGCAAAAGTCTCGGTGAGGATGGCAGAAATGTAATAACCAGTCATACTCAAGCCTTATATTTGTTGATCACCCAAAAATAAAATAAAGCAAATAACAAGCGTTAGGATTCTGGACACTATGAGTCTTTATGCGGCTTAATCATCTGGGTATTCATAAGCATGAATATTTTACTCGCTTTCAAGAAGCAAACCCAAAGTCATTAAACTTAATCACCGCTGTACTTCGTAAAATTTAAATTACTGACTTGATCAAAATCTACTTCCTGTGTAGCACATCATTGTCTGTCTCTAATAAATTAACCAACCACATCGGGTCGATTATCTTAATGAGTTCAGTCTTCAGTCCACTTCCAAGAACAATGACGGCCTCGCCAGTACGAATGTCATAGTACCAGCGGTTGAAAGAGAGATGCATATGTTGCGGCATCGTCTTCACAGGAACCTTTTTCATTGTCTTTGGCGGCTTCACTTTCAAGACAAGTTTCTTCCAGCCGGTCCTTGGATCAATCTCGTCAATGCGCTTACGTCTTGGGACCTGGGGCTTGAAGAATTTGAAGCCATGATTAACCTCAAACAATAAGAATTTGAAGAATTTTAAGAATTTGGATCAAAATCCGCTGTTAGTCATACAATTGTTCCTCCCTTGCGTGTGTCTTAATACCAATAAGAAACGGACCCCAGGGGATACAATGTATGTAAGCCGACAGATGGACTCGTGCATACTCACTCACAGTAAAGGAAACTTGATGCATTGCTCAAAATTTCAAAATTGGTATCAAAAATTTTGATCAACAATATAATGGTTTAAGTCAAGTTGTGGTGATTTGGCAAAAAAAAATCAAATTAAGCTTGAACCGAGATTAGAGGCTGATAGTTTCTGATATTCTGTGCTTTAATTGAACAAATTAATCATATCACAAAAATACTTGAATTGTGTTATTAGATTTATGTGGATAACAATACCAATGACCGACTTATCGTCAGTCATAATATCGCTGAAATATAAAACTGTGATGGAAGGGCCATTTGGTCAATATGATTCTCTGCTCAAACTCGACAAAAATACAAAAATATATTTCGTTTGATAAATCATTGAAAAACACAAAAATATTGTCTATTTTTATGATTCGGATATTCTTTTGTAAATACATTCTTTATTCTTTATTTTTTACAAAATTCCAAAAATATTTTTCTCTTTTTCTTTTCAAAATATTTTAAGTTATGTTTCGTAAAATTGAAACGTTTTTAAGGTATTTGGTTGTCGGGATAAAAAGATTCTCGATAACCTAATTTATTTATTTTATTTAATTATTTAATTCATTTAATTATTTAATTTAAAATTAAATAAAAGATTTTTTAATTAGAATCTAATTCGTTATTTATGGATAACGAACTAGGTGATTCTTTAGCGAACTAACTTTTGGTTAGCTCACCTAATTCGCTTCCGCACTCTGTAACGAATCATCACTTCGTTATGCATATTTAACGAATCACGCCACGAATCATATCTTGATTCGCTAATTTAATGTAACTAATCGGGAAGTGATTCGTTAACCTAAGTTAACGAATTAATTAACGAATGGGCTAATTCGCTAACGTTAATTCAAACGAATTGCCTACTTCGTGCCAGCTGTACCTACTCCGATGCTTACGTTGACGACGACGTTGGTGTCACACGAGAGGCTCGGTCTTATTCCTCAAATGGCGTTAACCGAGATACCGAGACCTCCTGCTGCATTGTCTACAGTATCTCCTACTACATCAATGAGACCTCCTCCTCCGCCAACAACTACTTCTCCTCCTCCTCCACCTTCGTCTAGTGATATCTCATTTATGAGAATTACTCGGCCTCAAGGACCAGTTCAACCTGTTCATCCATCTTTATACAAGTTGCCGCCAAGTCGTCAAACTGAAATGCTGCTAAATCTGCTACATCTATATGAAAATCAAATGGCAGCTAACCGTCAAAATCAAGAACGACTCGTGGAGAATCAATGACGAATGATGAGTTATATTTCTTTCTGTCAGAAGGAGACTAAGTCGTTGCGTACGATTGTTGAGTCTTAGTGGGTGAAATTAAAGGAACAAGAAGAGTTGATTTTACAATTAACTTGTAAAGAAGATGCCCTCAAGAAACTCAAGAATGACGATGATGATCCTGACGAATCTGGAGCAGGAGGTGAGCCTAAACATTCGCATGGTTCATCCTCTGGTGCTGGTGTTAGTGGCGGTGATGATTCGAGCAAGCAGATAGTTGTGTATCATGATTCTACTACCGTCAAGCCAATTGAGATGGTTGCGGCTAATACTGTGATATTTTTGGATGGTTCGGGGGTGGTTCGTAGTGTGGTAAACAGAGATGAGATAGAGGTTGGTGAGTTTGTGGTTAGATCCTTGACACGGGAGCAGATTTCGATTCTGCTTGGGCTGAATGACGATCAGCTAAATGCTTTAGAAGCTGAGCCCGATGTTGAGGTAGAGAATGAGGAGGGTTTGGAAGTTGATCCGTCAATTCAGATGAATACGGATTTTATTTATGAGAACGAGGATGTAGAGATGGAGGATGTGACTGCTGAAGAGTACCCGGACTTGTATCAACATGCAAACGTTGATCAAGGTGCTCCGGTATTTCATGAAGAAGTAATTAAAGAAGCTGAGGATTGTCTAGAAGTGAAGTCCAAAGGAAAAGGTTTTTATACTGCTAAGCCTTATGATCCGACTGTTGATGAGATTAAGAGTTGGTTCAGGTTTAATGCTGTGGGTAAGATTATTAAGGAACATCGCATTGTTGACCAAGAACACAAAGACACAGTTGCAGCTTGGGTTAAAGCAAATCAAGTGACCACCTTCAATACCGTTTCTAAGGTACAGGGTGATATTGTCTCCTGGCTCTATGATTCTGACCTTAAAGTATGTATAGTCAAGTGGGAAAAGGGTGTCCAGTATTACGAGAAGATAATGGATGTTCTGACATTACCGCGGTGGGATATTCGTACCCTCGCGAGACGTCCATTTATCAATCGAGGGGGTTACCGAACAGCTGAGTGGTTTCACCAACACTTACTGTTCGAGGTCAATCATGGCTTCAAATTCTTCAAGCCCCAGGTCCCAAGACGTAAGCGCATTGACGAGATTGATCCAAGGACCGGCTGGAAGAAACTTGTCTTGAAAGTGAAGCCGCCAAAGACAATGAAAAAGGTTCCTGTGAAGACGATGCCGCAACATATGCATCTCTCTTTCAACCGCTGGTACTATGACAATCGTACTGGCGAGGCCGTCATTGTTCTTGGAAGTGGACTGAAGACTGAACTCATTAAGATAATCGACCCGATGTGGTTGGTTAATTTATTAGAGACAGACAATGATGTGCTACACAGGAAGCAGATTTTGATCGAGCGCCGAGAAGATTACGACCTGGCTATGCAATTCCAACGAGTCGTTCGTGTGTGTCATGAACATGGAATTCATAGTTGCAAGACTGGCAGTCAAAGCGCTTCAAATAAGTTAAAGACAAAGAGCTCAAGACGAGGGGGTGTCTGTTAGTGCACAGTTTTGCGTCTAGAGTCTTTGTATTTATCGTTAACGTTTGTTTATTAATTAATGTAATAATTAGTTTATTTAATAGCTAGTTCGTTAAGTTATAGTCTAGTTCGCTAGGAGATGTTAGCGAACTAGACATTAAATGTATTCCCTCCTGATTCGTTAGGGGATGTTAACGAATCAGGGGGTGTTTCGCTATGTTAATGTATGTAACGAAGGAGAGGCTGGTTCGCTAGGGGATGTTAGCGAACCAGATCACCTTCTATATATAGTGAACTCATGTTCACAATTGAAAAGAAGTTTTAGGAGTTAATTAACGAATTGTTGTCCAAACTCTCTCTCTCAAGCTTCACCTAATAATTATAAAGATAATATATACATATATAACACTGAATCAATGTTAATTATGAGCTAGATCCTTAATCGTATTAATAGTATAAACACAGATATGAGATCTGTTAGTGGTTATTGTTATTGATACGAGTCATCGGGTTCAAACAGTACTTATACTTCAATCAGCAGTTTCTACTTCATAATGTTTATCTAATTTACCTAAGGGTTCATTTAATAGATTACAAAATTTATAATCTATAAAACTTTGATTCGCACCTGAGTCAAATAAAATCCTAGCATAAAAATTATTTATAGGAAACGTACCGGTGATCACGTCCAGTATATCAGCTGCCCTTTGAGTGTCTAGCATGAAGACACGAGCGTTTCCCTTCTTGGCCTCGGTCTTGGAACCGCTGCCGCTTGCACCAGCCGCCGCTGTCGTCGGCTTCTTCTTTGGACACTCATTGCTAAAATGTCCTTTTTCACCACATTTGAAACACATAACCGCTTTCTTCTTGCAGTCTGCTTTCGAATGACCTGGTCTTTTGCAGAAGTTACATATAACAGTATTGGTTGGTCGAAGACATCTACCGAAATGTCTCCTACCGCAAGATTAGCAAACAGGGTGAGTATACACAAACGCCCCTTCTCGTTTCTTCTCAAACTTCTTCATCTTTCCTCCCACAGTCGTACTTCCATCATCCTTCTTTTTCTTGTCACGGTTTCAAATCATTCCGTCCATCAAATACCCGGCCAATTCCATAGCAGATTCCGTCGAAGACGGCATATGTGAACGAACCAAATCACGGATTTCTATTGGTAACCTGTAGATGTATCGTGTCACTTTGTTAATTTCAGTACTGACCAAGTGAGGCACAATTCTACAATACTCAAGAAACTTGGTGTTATATTATTTGAGATTGGTTCCAACAACTTTATGATTCCACAGTTTAGTCTGAATCTGATCCATTTCATTAATCGGGCAAAACTTCTTTAATATCATGGCTTTAAATGTCTCCCAATCTAAGTTGTATAAATTCTCTTACCCTTAATTCCGATCAGGGTATTCCACCATTCTAATGCCTCCCTTTTTAACATCTGGGATGTATATTGAACTTTCTCTTTTTCCGTGCATTTGCTTATAAGCACAATTGATTCCATTTCCTCCAACCATCGGAGAGTAACTATCGCTTCTTTGTCTCCATGGAACTTTTTGGGGTTATAAACTTTAAATACTTTGAAATCACAATCTTCGTTGATTTTAGGTTTCTTTGTTTTCTCACGGAGGTCGTTCTCATCGTTGAACTTTCATCACTTGCGGATTTCTTTCTCTCGGGTTCCTTTTTCTTTTCCTTATCTTTTCTCTATTCTGATTCTCTTTTAGATTCCTTCTTTAATTCTCTTTTTGAATTAACTGTTTCACTTCGACTTGCTCTTTTGTTAGAATGTGTAGCAGGTCAGCTAAGATTGTTCTTCAAGATTTCATAAATTGGGCTTACAGCTTCCTTTATTAGATCGCTAATACCAAGCACATAATCTTGTGGTATCGCTTGAATATTTTCCATAGTAGTCTTTTCCTTAATATTGTTGATTATGTTGTCTTCTACAGTCTTTTCTTTATTATTTATTTGGACCTCTTGATTATTGTTGGCTTCAGACATGCTGTTACATGAATAAAGAAAGGTTTAGAAAAGACACACTTTATATTACATTATTTATTTTACAAGAAGAAGAAAACATAACAACTAACAACATTACACAATAACGATTTCTAATTTTTTTCCACTTTTTAACAAGATTTTTCATCTTGTCACATTTCTTAATTATCTTTTTCCCCATCTTCTTTTTGTCCACTCTCTCATTCCTCAGCTCGTCTATCACTGCATTGGGCGGGTTGGGATATCCCGTTGGTGTGGATGCGGCTGGGAAGAGATAAGCATTTTCCTTAGGATAGAGATGCGGATTGACAATGTATGCATGCATTTCTTCATCGAGGATATTGTTAGTATAAAACTCCTCGATGAGATTTGCCTCCTTGCGGATCTCATTAGCTTGTTGTGATATTGAAGGTCTCGGTACTAAGTATGGAGAAAAATAAGGATTCTTGTTCTCCTCATCTTCTTCCTCGGGATCCTCTTCTGATTCATAAGGATTCTTGATTGGTGATGAATCAAATCTCTTTTTATAGGGCATAATAACCCTCATTTTTGGTTTACGGCTTGGTTCCACAGTGGTTGGTGGGATCTGGTATTGATAGTTCAATTGTGGTGATCCGAATTGCCATCTCCTTTTATCAGAGTGACAATTCATCCAGCTAGATGATTCTGATTCAGTCTCTTGTTTAATCTTACTCTGAACTTCTTGTTCCTCGGACGGATGGTAAGTTGGAACCTCGGATGGATAATACTGGGGAATGTTGTTAGTGGTATCATCAGAAATTTCTATCGGCATTTGCTGACTTCCTGGGAGATAACGAATTGGCTCCCATAAGGTAAGTTCGGAACAATTGGTTGATTGTGACTGAAAAAGCTAGTGTAATAACTATTGCTACTTTCCATATCGGATGGTTCGTGAATGATTGTTAGTTTTGATCGAATGGCTACTCGGTGTCTGCTACCAAAGTAGTTTGTATAAGACATCTGCACTTAGTTAGATTAGGGATAGGAAGTTTACCAATCCTATCTTATCCCTATGAATAATAATAATAATAATAATAATAATAATAATAATAATAATGGTTAAAGCTTAGGTACTAATGTTTAAATACCTGTTCGCTGAAACCGATAGCTCTGATACCAACCTGTCACACCCCGACTTAGGGCCTAGGCGTGTGACCACAAGTTGGTACCTGTTTTGTAAATATATCAGAGTTTATGGGTTAATTTTAGCGGAAGACTTTAGTGTGATAATATTAATTTACATTGAAAATTAACTTGGGAATTATAATACCCAAGTATCGGTTTACAAAATATATGTTTCATATATTACAAGAATTAGTTTATCAAAAACGGAGCCATCTCGTAACGCGCTTCTATCTTCATATAGACTCCAATCCTTGCTATTGCTACTTATGCTTAATTACCTGTAATGGGTTGGAAAAATACGTCAGCTATGTGCTGGTGAACACGTAAGACTCAATAAAACATTTTGAATGACAATTACAATAAAAATATAGTTTTCTTGACAAACTCAGCAGAAACATTTCTACTTCCGATATATGTACCACTACCCTACACATATAACGGTATTCTCCGAGCCACACGACCCTGAACAGAGAATTGGTCATGATCGTTTAAGCCCGCGGCTACCTTGCCTTTGATTGATTGATTGAGCTTTAACAGTTATGTTTGGATCCATACACAGGTGTATTCTGTCTGAGTTGATTTTATTTTCTACTTTGTATTATAACGTTTTAGAGATCACATGATCTCATGTAGAAATTTGATTGACTCGTTAAGACATACACCCGTTCGTCTTATTGAGTATAAATATGTTTTGACTGATCGAAAAGGTTAACGTATTCACCTGTACCGTCGATATTGATAACCTTGACTGATTGATTGAGAATGATATTTAACCTATACATAAATAGGTTTATATGAATGTTTTGAATGGTGTTTCTTGATTAAGCTATGATTGCTAAGCTTATCCTTGAAATCGTATATCTTTGATTGTGAACGAAAACACTTGATTTTATGTGACGTTTGATATAGCATGCTTTGGCTTAATAGGTTCTAACACGTTGGTGAGTTTCTCCAGGTAAGTAAACGGGTCCCTCAGATGATTGGGATTTGTACGAATTACTTTCCTTAGGCAAGAAACTCACTACTAGTGATATGCCCCTTACAGTTACTACATGCCCGTCAAAATATATCTTTTTGTTAACATTACTTTGCTATGAAGTAACGTTTATGAAAAATTGTTTATGAATGATTATAGAATATTTATAAAATACAATCAAGGTTAAAGGCCATAGCCTCGATTGATAGTCTAAGCTATAATTCAAATAACTTAAACATAACTCCTACCTTATACGGGTACTTAGATTGATAATAATAAAAGGCAGGATCTTGAACTACTTGATTGTATGATTGCTAGCTCGATTATAACTTCGTTTCTTGCACAAACCATGGGAAAATGGCACGTCGGCTCGTCATGACTATTGGGCACGCCTCCCTATGCTAACTATGTGAAAATGAAGGTGAGTTTGGGATGAATAGAGCTCATACCCGTCCTCCACTTTTATAGGCGTTTTTGGACCCCATCACGATACGCGATGGGTTCCTTCTTAACCCGTCACGTATCGCGTTGCCGCAATAGGACGCCGCCTTATTTTCTCGTGACACGTGGCCTGTCATGTTGTGCCACGTGTCGACATGTGGTTGGACACATGTCCACGTTACTTAGCCCGTTCATCTCGATACGCGATGACCTTTGTGGTTAGGCCGTAGCGTATCGCTACACCGCCCATTTCTGGGTTGTTGTGCAAGTCCATCGCGCTACGTGATGGGTTCAAAGTTACCCCGTCGCATATCGCGATGCCTTCAAATTTTCAGAATTTTCATTTTTGGTCCCTATACTTTCTAAGTTAATATATTAGGCTCAAATTTTATAGGGTAAAAGACACGGTGTTACATTGGGGAGATAACAATTGACAAAGAGATTGTGCTTTGGGATCCATTATCCTCAAATAATCAAGGATCCTGGATCCTCCCAATCAGGAAGTACATTCAAGATGGAGAAATTCCAGCCACAGAGAATCCTAAGTCCTTCAAACTTAAGGTATCACAATACATTATATTACACGATATTTTGTATAGGAAATCTCTTGCAGGTCCCTATTTTTGATGCATCGAGGATCCTGAAATCCTAGAAGTACTTAAAGACTTTCATGAAGATGACTATTGTAAACACACTGGAGGCAGAGCCCTATTTTCTAGAATTCTTAGAACATGATACTACTGACCAACTATGAAGAGAGATGCAATGGAATACTCAAAGAAGTGTGATGCTTGCCAAAGGCATGGAAACATCCTACATCAACTAGCAGAACCTATGTATCCTATATCCTCATCATGGCCTTTCATGAAGTGGGGCATGGATATCGTAGGTAAGCTACCTAAAGCGCCAGGAGGAAAAGTATTCATGCTTGCAATGACTGATTACTTCTCAAAGTCGATAGAAACAGAAGCTTTTGTACAGGTACGCGAAAAAGAGATGATATCCTTCATTAAAAGAAACATTATTACTAGATTTGTTATTCCTTCAGAAATTATTTGTGACAATGGTTTCCATTTTATCTGGAAAAGAACCACTAACTTTTGTGACAGTTGGGGCATCAAGATGATTACCTCCACACCGGTTCATCCTCAAGCTAATGGCCAGGCAGAATCAAGTAACAAGATTATCATCAACAACTTGAAGAAGAAACTAGGATCCAAGAAAGGCAACTGGGCAGAGGAACTTCCTTATGTTCTTTGGGCTGACAGGACAACACCCAAGAATGAAACAGGTCAAACACAGCTTTCTTATTGGTGTTTGGCTCAGAGGCGGTAATCCCTACAGAGATGGTGGTCCCTACTGCTAGAACAAGCATTCAAGATCCTGAGGTCAATAATGAAATCCTACTAGAAGACCTGGATATTGTTGAAGAGCTTAGAGACCTAGCCAAAATCAGAATTGTAGCATATCAACAAAGGGTAGCTGGGGCATACAACAAAAGTATAAGGATCAGAAGATTTCAAGAAGGAGATCTGGTCTTGAGGAAAGCCTTCCAAAATACAACCAATCCGGAAGATGGAAAGCTAGCACCTAAGTGGGAAGCTCCCTATCTAATCGAGTCGGAGGCAAGATAGGGGGCATATCACTTGCTGACTATGGAAGGAAACAGGTTACCAAGAGCATGGAACGCTATCCATCTCAAGAAGTACTTTTTCTGATCAGAATCAAATATCATCAGGGGATAGAATAGGCTTAGAGGATAAAGGATCCTAAAATTGGTAATATCTATCTAATCACTTATCCCTTTCAGATTCTTATTGATTTGATGATAATATATTCTTAACGTTTGTTCTTTCCAAGCTTTAAGTAACAGTGCAGATTTCTACAAAGAGTTTAATGATAAGAGGTTGGCCACCTCTCCCTCTCACTTAAGGTACACTACTGTTTCCTTTCGCTTAGCCCATGATTAAGATGTGACCCTCAATGTTTATATCTTCCAAGGATTAAAGGTTTTCACCTTTCTTATAAATTAGAGTTTCTACACTCTTGTCTGGAGCGCACATTATCCAACGTATAGTCCGGGGCAGTGGACCAGTACACTTTTAGTGGCTGACAATTTCGTTGTCTTCGGCTATATGCAGGATCCTACGATTTATGGTAGGCGTACCATACCACCTGTTTATAACATTTTCATGTTATCTCAAGACAAAGGTTTCTAGCATTTTCATGCTAGCTAAGGTTTTGGCGTTTTCACATCACTTATGTTTGGGCAATTCCCCAGTTGACATCCGAATTTTTTGGGCCAGTCCCCAGTTTAACACCAGTACGGGCTTGTCCCAGCTTTTGAGTTTGTCCCAGTTCACGGGCTTGTCCCCAGTTACCCGGGCTTGTCCCCAGCTGCACGAGCTTTGTCCCCAGTTTATTGTATGGGCTTATCCCTAGTTTGTTGGGTTTAATTCCAATTAATATCACAAGTTATTTGTATCATGTATCATAAGTTCAACTGTAAGGATCACAGAAGGATTAGCATTTACGGATCCAAGACTTAATTTATTTTTTACAAGGATCGCGGAAGAATCAACACATATGGTAACCTAGGTCTAATTAGATCTTATGGTATGACTTCTACTTATTGATTTCCATTCACTTAGTCTAAATCTTTATAAGTTCTTTTTTGTGAAAGGATCCAAGATCCTTAATCTGTTTTTACAAGGATATTCTGTTCTTAAAACTTTTTACTCAAGAATAATTCTTAAAATTTTCAATAAAGCTAAGATTATATTAAACTTATTTTGAGAATAACAGATAAAAACAAATAAATAGTCAAAAGATTTAAATTATTTTGTCACTTGGACTTACCCAAAAACCTTAACCCGGATTTCACCATTTAAATATGGACCATCCACCCGGGTTAAACATGTGTTACTAACTGTTCATGATTTGCAGGAAAAATAAGAGGTGTTGGATATATAGCCGGAAGGGAAGTTCCCAAACTCTATAGATATACGATAATTATATCTAGCTTGTCAAATCTCATCTGTTTTTGTAGAAAGTTTCAATTCAAAGACAAAATGACAGTTGTAATCTTATCACAACCGCCATTTTGGGGGCAATTGTTAGGGCACAAAAATTTGACACTGTGGATACGTTATCCTGGCATATGTTCTTGGATCAGTTATCCTTAGTCAGATCCTATCAGGATTAAGGATCCTCAGTACTTATTATTTTCTAACGATTGTTTCTCATGTATAGTCTTATATTTGATAGATATAACGGCTTCAAGACTTATTGCACCTGATATCTCGCTACTGGACTTGTCAAACACGTGGTCAAAAGTCATGGATGAAGCTAGTAGAAAAGTGGCGTGAATATAGGAAATTTTGTTAGTTGTTATTTTATATTAATAACGAGATAATTGATCAGTTAGGCACACTTGTACTCTCGCACACTTTTGTATTACTGAGAACTCTCTCTAAGCACAGATTGACACTTAGCTTTCATTGTATTCCTAATCATTATCTCCACCTTTGTAACCCGATTTTGTGACTAATAAAGAGGTGATAGACGATTTGTCATCACCCGGGGTTTTTATGTCGGCGACCCGAACCATATCAAGGGCTTTTCCTCGCAATCGATTCATTATCATATTTGTTAACTTAGCACTAAACCTCACCAAAAGAATTTGGTTACATTATCCATTTGATAAGATGAGAAGATCATTCCCCTCTTTTTATAATATTTTAAACGTTTTAAGGACTTTTGCTATAATTTCCCGAAATACACCTTAGAAAACAATTTTATGATAATTATAATCGTTCTAATTCTAGATTTATAGAAATCGTATCTTAATATTATTAATATATATTTTTGTTATTCTCTTTTAAGTTTTACGTTGGAATATGATACAAATAAACATATTAATATTAATATATATTTTGTTATTATCTTTAAGTTTTACTTGGAATATGATACAAATAAACATATAATAATAAAATAAACTATATGAAATCATAGATTTAGTGTATGTTTGATAAAGAGATTTTAGGAGCTTCAAGCTTTAAGCTTTTAAGAAAAAACTTATTTATTTATTCTAATAAAGTAAAATAATGTAGACACATGTCAGTTTGTGGTTAATCCTTACAATTGTTTTCCCTCCAAAACTAATATATGTTATAGATTAATAATTATTCACTTTCCTTTTACACTATATTTATGTTATATCTATAACATGATTAAATTATTTATTTTTCTTTAAACTCTATTTATATTACATATATACACTTCTCTAATAATAAATATTTACATATTATACCACTACTCATTGTTAAAATATATTTCACAACATACTTGGTGAAATCTAAAAATCAACAACAAATCGTTTAATATTGAAAAGAATATAATTTTAAATGTTATAAATTTATGCTTTCAATTTACGAAGTAATTTTCTTAATCATTAAATTATAAATATATGTTTAAAAGTTTATCCATTTTTTTATAAATAAATCCATTTATCTGTTGTTGTTTTTTCTACATTGTCATATAATTTTAAAAACTATAAATATATGTTTAAATCTATTTATTTATTTTTCTGATTAATTTAGTAAACTATACATATATGTGTTAAAAAAAATTTATCAAGGATTGCTACGGGTATTTTGTGGAACTTAAGTTTGATCGTTACGGGTTAAAAGTTGGTTAATAGATCGTTTGGTACAAATTAACTTCATTTTGCTCAAATTTGTTACGGGTAAAAATGGGTAATCTGAATATTTTTAAAATATCGAGAATGCAAATAAATTTATTGTTAAATTTGTTACGTGTTCAAAGTTTTGACTTGAAAATGTAAAACATATTAAAGTTAGAATTTTAAACGTGATTGGGTTTCGAATTTACTTTTAAGGACATTTTTGTAAATAGTCAAGATTCGGGATTTTGCACGTTGGGTATTTTTCCCTTGACTATTAAAATTTAAGAAAAAATGACAAGCACTTCCGACATGCCACCTTAAGGCCTGTAAATGCTTTTAACTTATCAAATTAGAAAAAATTGTGTCAAAATTGATTTTTCCTTGAATAGTGATCAGAATGTTTTATGTGAAACATGACATACAAAATTATGTTCAAGTAAAGCAAAATATTCACAAAATTGAAAGGGTTAACATGTTATTTTTTTGTCAATTGCCAAAGTCGAGAAACCTCTCAAAATTATTAAAATCTTTTTTATGATGTCGCTCAAAACCTATTATTATATGAGAAGTATTCTTTAAAATTGGTTCATAACTAAATTTATTTCAATTACATATATATGATACTGAGAATAAATTTTCAATAGATGGAGTGTTCTTTAATATGTTTTTGCCCGTGCATTATTTTTTAATTAAGTTCATTTTTTTAATTCATTTAGTGATATAAATATAATCAATTTATGTATAATGATACAAGCATAGATGGAATATATTTCATTGCACATTATGTATTACTTTATTTGTAACTTAATTATTTGGATCATTCTGTGTGATACACAGGCTTTAAAACTAGTATTTAATAAAAAGCTTTGTTTGGTTGAAGTAGCTTCAAGCTTTTAGATTGGTAGAAAAAGCCCTATATTTGAACGCTAGTATTGGTAACGTTTGAGAAAAAGCTAGCTACAAGCTTCTACATCTGAATTTACAAGTTTGGTACTTGAACTTATATACAAATATTTAAACCTCAATCCTTATCTCTGGTGCATGCTAGCGGAATTTTGGTAACACAACAAACGTTTTCACATCTATCTTTGGAGTCTTGAAAAAACCCGTAAATCCTTGATTTCAACTCACCAAACCCTACCGGATTTTTTCGTGCTATCTGCCTCACCATCGCATCACACCACCATAAACTAGCCTCGCAACGAAGATCGTCCGCCACCACGGTGCCACCAACTGCCGCTGCAAATCAGACGACTCCGGCGTCGTAGTCAGTTTTTCTGTTAGCGATTAGATAACGTTCAAAATCTTCCTGATCTCTTGATACAAATTAGTTCTTTGTTCTATTGGTTAAAAGTCTTATTTCGATGTTATTTGTGTTTACGCCATGGTTGTGGCGACGTAGTTCCGGTGTTGATTCGGTTGCCCGCTACTCCACCTTAACTTCCAGTTGATTCCGTTTAGCTATTTGGTAACATTCTGCTATCCGTTAATTGTCCGTTCGGTTAAATAAGGTTCTTAAATTTCTATTGTTTCCGGCGACAAAACCGAAATCTGAATATGGGCTTACGAGGAAAATATATGTATCATGTTAAGACTTTGTTCACTTCGTTTTGCTCTTGTTTTGGTGCCTTTTATTACCTGCACTAGAGTATTCGTTCTTCTGTGAAACACGTGTTTTAGTAATCAAGGTTTAATAATTTAATTTATAAACACAAATATATTATATTATTTCTTCCTTTGTTTTATACTTTGGGTTTTCATGAAAGCTTAGTGGTCTGGTTATACACGCACAAATATATAATAATAGTTCATAAGGTGATGATGTAATTCAACAAGCTGGCTATTATTTACGTACAAACTAATATTCCTTCAAAATAATTTGTCTCAGTAGCAAACAAGTGATTTCATTATAAATCATCAGCTAATTATTTTGTGTAAAAGAAAATAAGTCGTGTTTTGATAATTCCAACCCATACCCGAAATGTGTTAAAAGTATAAAGGTCTCCGTCGCGGGAACATCTATCATCAACTGAATTGGACAACTTAACATAGCAAAGTAAATCTTATTATAATAAATAAAATGTAGGTATTAGTACAACGTAACACGACTCGAATTTATTTGCTTACTCATCGACTACTAAGGTACGGTTTCTAGTTTCTGTCACCAATAGTATAAATTGTATTCCTTTACTCCGTTTCGACTTCTGTTTTCGTTTACTCATAGTATTGACTCTATTTCGTTACTTCGTAGTACGGATTTTCGTTAGGCATTAGTTATATTTTGAGTTCAGTTACTTTATATAATATATATTTGTAGCATGCAATAGATTATTTACTTTTTACTCTTTATTGCATGTTCCCGTTTGAATATATATATATATATATATATATATATATATATATATATATATATATATATATATATATATATATATATTATTTATTTATTTAGTTCTATGCTTTTAGCTTTAGTACTCTGTTTCCTGAGCATTTTCTGACTTGTCGTTGAGGCATCAACGGCATGACACTTGTCGTGACAGTGCGTAATTAAAGTTCACGGCGTCTCTAACTAGTACTTGTGTGGTATTAGGGCCACTTAGGGGCGTATGGATCAATCCTAGTTCTGTTCTGATTTTTTACTGCTGATTCTGGGGGATGGAACAATGCTTGTACGCCACACGTACCATATCATAGGTGCATGGATTAGCTAACTGTGTACCTCTCTGTTTCTGGCTCTGGGTGCTTTTGTGTACACGACTTATTTTGTGGATATATCAATGTCGTGTATATTGATATATGTTTCAACATCTGTTTCTGTATATGTTTATTATTATTGTTTTGTATTGGATTCTATTATTTACTATATTGGGTTATACTAGCATTTGTATTAGTATTATATTTAGTATCTGTATTAGTTTCAGTTATTTCAGTAATAGTTCTAGTGCCAGTTCTATTTCTTTTTTTTTTCATAAGTTCATCATATACTATTGTTCTATCCGTTACTAGGCAATTTTTGGGTCAGCCATGTTTTCTTTGTCTGTGTTTTTTCTTATTTGTTCACAGGTAATCCTGGAAATCAGTGAAATCAGTTATGAGAGTAAAATGAAGTTCGGGAATAAAGACTTTTATTTATTTTGTTTATTTCATGATTTAATAAAATTTGACTTTGGAATTTTTTTGGTTGTTTTGAACTCGTTGGTTGTTCTTGGATTCTATTTATTTCTTTTAAATGGATTGTATTTGGTTTATGATATCTGTAATAGTGACATGCACCCTATTCCAGGTGGGGGTGTTAAATATGCATACCTAAACCTTACTTTTAGATTACATATTATACTCAATCGTGAACTGTATTTATTGTTTTTGTGCAATTGAATGACTGATTGTTACTTGTCTACTTGCTCATTGTTTATTTATCGCATTCGGAGAGGTCCATCATAATCACATTATAGTATGATCATATGACCGTCTTAGTAGCTTACGCCCGATTCTCTTGGCAACGGTTAAACGACACCTTTATTTGCTCGAGATTTGATCGTCATACATTTACAATAACGGTTCTGCTTATTTTTATTTATCATTATTTTATTGAAATTGATGATTTTTCTCACTCAACCCCGTGTTGACAAACTTTATGTTATTTTGTACGCAATTGCAGGTTACTATATGAACTGAAGTTAAGGAAGATTACATAGAGACTGCTTAAGTTTAAGATAATAAAATGACAAGACTTTGTTTGTTTTGGATTGATTATGAATTTTTCCTTTAGATACTTTTGTTTGAATTATTTGGTTATTTAAAATGATTAATTAGATATTGTCACATTTTAAACTGCATGATACTACCTTGTGAGCTGTGAACCAACGGTTCGCACCCCGGCATTTCCGCCGTTGGTTGGGGTGTGACAAAAGCCCTACCTACCCCACCCCCTCCCCGCTAGAAAACCCCAAATCCCCACCCTATATAACCTAAATCACCCAAAAACCCAACCTTAAAAGCTAAACTAAAATCGAATGCTAAATCAGGATTTTTTTTTGTTACAAGGGATGCTAGATGAACATTTTTTTTTTTACTTTTTTTATTTTTTTGGTTCTATAATTTTTTATTATTTTTTTGGAAGTTCTTTTTTCCCACAAAATTGATGTGACGTAGATGACTGATGTGTAACGCCCCGTTACCGGTAGCCCTACTTTCGTGTTGGATTTACTCATAAACACAGTTCTAAATATCAGAGTTAATTAAAACATTTAGGCGGAATATAAAACTTTCATAAAACATTACATAATTCATAACTTGTCTCAAAACATCCTTTGTCTTTCAACATTAAAGCATTAAAATTAAAACATCATAAGTCTTCAGATGCCAGACTCTTGTTCAGTGCCATGTGTCTCCTCAAGCGAGCTGCCTCATCCTACTCACCTGCGTGCATACTAAAAGTCAGCTACGTTGAGTGAGTTCTAGATAATCACATAATCATACCATTCACATAACATTATATTCTTTCATTCATACTTTCATACTTTCATACTTTCTTACTTTCTTACTTTCATACTTTCTTACTTTCTTACTTTCTTTTGTATTAACTTACCTTCATATCTTACGTTATAAAGAGCATTACGCCCTACATTCCTCGAGTATTATTAGGGCTCGGTACCCTCCTTCCTCGAGTATTATTAGGGCTCGGTACCCTCCTTCCTCGAGTATTATTAGGGCTCGGTACCCTCTTTCCTCGAGTATTATTAGGGCTCGGTTTCCCTCTTTCCACGAGTATTATTAGGGCTCGGTTTCCCTCTTTCCTCGAATATTAGTAGGGTTCGGTTCCCTAGTTCTCGAATATTAGTAGGGTTCGATTCCCTCTTCGTTACCATACAACCATACATCATACCTCGAGTATTATTAGGGCTCGGTACCCTTTTCGTAACCATACAACCATGCAACCGTCATTTCCTTCTTTTATTAACTTTATCACGTTCATACACATAAGCATACATATCATACTTACCTTACACATAGCGTTACAACCTGACAGTACGTGCAATATCCGAAGATCGTTCACGTACCATCAAGCAATCATTCCTACATATCATATCATTCACATAAGGCATACACTTATCTCTTAGGATAAGCGTATTAACAAACATATCGAGTATGCACACAGCCCCGAAAACATAACACATAAATGGGGCTAGAAACTCACCTGAACACGGTTACGTTCACCGTTAATCGTAATCCCTTTCTTCAGTTGTGCACGGCTGACTGTATAACAAGTATACGTATCAATTAACTATCACTTCTCATAATGTATTTCTATCTTTATATGACCCACAACGAACGGGGGTCCGGGGGCAGCGCCTCTGGCAGCGGGGTCTAGGGGCGGCAGCCCCTAGCAGGGTCCAAGGGGCAGAGCCCCTGGCTGGGGTCGAGCTGCCAGGTCAGCTTGGAAAAATTTTATTTCCATTAACTGTCTTAACACATTTTTCATTAGGTTTTTAATTTATTTTCTAATCGAACTTGGCTTTAGGCGAAGTTAAACCTTAGGCGAACTTAGCTTTAGGCGAAGTTGTCATCAGGCGAACTTGGCTTTAGGCGAAGTTAAGCCTCAGGCGAACTTAGCTCTTGGCGAAGTTGCCATCAGGCGAACTTAGCTTTAGGCGAAGTTGCCATCAGGCGAACTTAGCTTGCAGGCGAAGTTCATCAGACGAACTTGGCTTGCAGGCGAAGTTCATCGCTTTGAAGGCGAAGTTGCCCAGATGAAGGCGAAGTTGCCCAGATAGCCGCAGTTTCGGTTTCTGTCCAACATTTCGAGCGATTTTAACACCCTTGTTACGGTTCAACATCACCCACTACGCTTCCCGACCATTTTCGGTCGTTTATACACTAAAAGCTCGGATCTTTAAACTTCAAAGATCAAGAATCATACCTTTTTGAGCTTGTTTCGGTCTTGTTTATTTGCTTAATCACAACTAGTCTCTCTCTCTCACACTCTCGGATCTCGCCTCTCTCTTCCGGCCGCCGGCGGTTGAGGTGTGTGGTGTGTGTGTTTTGGAAGTGTTAGAGAGTATGGTAAAAATGAAGATATTTTGGGATTTTGGGGGTATTTATATCCCTGAAATCCCATTCTCATTTAACCCATCTCAATTAATCCAAGTCCAAGACCCGCTCCTTACCCGATATTAATTAATTACGCGAAATCACTAAACATAACTTCCTTTATTCATCATTAAAATTTTAGGATGTTACACGATGATCCACCATTAGATGGAGGTAGATAAGGGTTGGGAAAGTGGTTTCTCAATTTCCTATTTTTTGGAGTTCTCTTCGAGAGAGAGAGAGAGAGAGAAATTGATGTTACCATATGTGTAATGGATGAGCTACAAAATGATGGATTTTGTGCCATGTGGTGACCAGTCAGTAAAGGATGTGTTTTTGTTTTTGGGGTGTAATGGTGTTGTAGCCATATATATATATATATATATATATATATATATATATATATATATATATATATATATATCAAACACAACATATATGTTGATATACATGTTTCTTGAGTATTAAACTCAATTTATGGGCATTTAAGGCGGAAGACAAGTAAAAATGTGGATGTACCAATTTCTTGAGTATTAATCTCAATTTACGAGTATTTATGGTGGAAGACATGTAAAAATGTCGATGTACCAATTTATTGAGTATTAAACGATTTGTGGGATCGTTTTTATTGGACATAAAGTCTTTATTTATTGTCTTGTTTTGACTAAGTTTTTGATTAGAAATCATTTAGTACAACATATATAATAATAATAATAATAATAATAATAATACACACACACAACACAGGCGACAAATAGTTGTAGCCTACCCACAATTCGCCCTATTTGTAGCCTTGAAGGGGGGGGGGGTCCACTCCCCTATTTCTCACACACTACACTTGGCCTAATAGTTTGAACAATAAAGAAACGCAAAAATGATGTGGGGCAGTGATATGCTCAAAGAGATACGCACCATGAGAAGCAAGGTACACACATAAACACCGTTTCTTATCAACTACGCTTAAAAAATTGTACCGGTGGCTCTTTATGTTGTACATTTTTCTCCACGTAGCTTTCCCCAACCATGTGTTACCTGCTCATCTCTTACCCAAATACTTAAATCATGCGTACGTAGTTATAGGGGAGAAGTGTGCACGTGACGTCTAGCAAGCAAAAATATATATTGTATATTAGGGATGTAGTGGTGAGAAAGAGATTGAGGAGAGTGACACAAATAATATTAGTGGTTTTATAAATAAAAAATAATAAAATAAGGTGGACCTCATAATTTCTTTGTGCTTCTCTTCTAGGTCACTTCTCAAAGAGGGGGTGCTCCTCCCCATTCTCCCTCTCTTCTTGTCCCTCTTCGACTCAGACTATTTTTCTTGCAGTTTCATTTATTTCTTGTGCATTTTGTCTTTCTTTGTTTGTTTAATAGGGTTTGGTTTTGGGTTATTAATGTTCTTGCATGTTTCATTTACGGCTCCGATTTCTTAAACCCTAGGCGATGACGTGGCGGTATTTTTGTGGCAAAAATAAGACGGTGATGTTGTGCACTCCGGTTTCGTTTACAAGGTTACAAAATGTAAGTATTGAATTGCAGGTTTTGGTTTATTTCCTTCTTTTTCTTTTCATTGTTGTTGCAGTTTGTGTGTTATATGCTAGCTAGGATCTAATTGTTGGGTACTCATTTATGATTGATAAAAAATAATATTTGGTAATTGGCTGCTTGCCCAACTTTTCATTCACGAATGATATATGTACATAATACAAAACTTCTTCTACAAGATACATATTCAACTATAAATGCTAATAATAAGGTAGAAGATATATGCTAACTATAATTCTATTACACCCGCGCAGTCGAAGAGGGAGGTGAACGGATGCTAAGACTGGAGCGAAAATCTTCAAATAACGCCCGCGGAAGACCTTTATAAAAATATTAGCAATTTGATATGAGGAAGGAACATGAAGTACACGAACTTGACCTCGCTGAACCTGCTCACGTACAAAGTGGATATCAAGTTCGATGTGCTTCGTCCGCTGATGTTGAACCGGGTTACCTGAAAGATAGATGGCACTGACGTTGTCACAATACACAATAGTAGCCCGAGAGAATGGTCGATGAAGTTCTAGGAGAAGGTTACGAAGCCAACAGATTTCGGCTACAACGTTGGCCACTCCCCGGTATTCGGCTTCTGCACTTGATCTAGAAACCGTTGGTTGACGCTTGGACGACCAAGAAATAAGGTTGGAACCATAGTAAACACAATACCCCGAGGTAGAACGACGGGTGTCCGGACAACCCGCCCAATCAGCATCTGTGTAGGCAAGGAGGGACGGGTTGGAGGATTTCCCCAAAGTAAGACCAAGCTGAACGGTACCTTTAATATAGCGAATGACACGTTTCAAAGCGTCCCAATGTGTCGACATAGGGGCATGCATGTGCATGCAAATTTATTGCACTGCATAACTGATATCGGGGCGCGTAAATGTTAAATATTGTAGTGCCCCAGCCATACTCCGGTAAAGAGTGGGATCTTCAAAGGGTATACCAGAGGTGGAACTTCACTTGCCATTTGTGTCAACCGGGGTAGAAACGGGTTTACATGACTGCATTCCAGCCCTTTTTATGACGTCTTGTGCGTATGAACTTTGAGTTAAAAACATAGTGTCACCTTTTCTCGTAACCGAAATACCTAGAAAGTAACTGAGCGAACCAAGATCTTTCATGGCAAACTCAGTGGCCAAGTGTAAAAGTAAATCTTTACGTAGAGCATCTGATGAAGTGGTAAGATTCTCATCTACGTATATAAGAAGATAGGCAGAATCATTACCTTTATGAAGAATAAACAACGAGTTGTCACACCCGCTTTGTCGAAATCCCAACTTTAATACATAATCTGTGAACCGTTGGTACCACGCCCTAGGAGCTTGTTTCAGGCCATACAATGATTTTTTCAAGCGACATACGTGGTCTGGGTAGTTTTTATCACGAAAACCCATTGGTTGATACATATATATCGTCTCATTCAAAGTGCCATGTAAGAATGCATTAGTGACATCCAACTGGTGGACTGGCCATGACCGCGATAAAGCGATCGATAGGACGGTTCGAATCATAGCCGGTTTTACAACCAGACTAAAGGTTTCTCCACAATCAATACCAACCTGTTGAGAGCGACCGTCACAAACCAAACGGGCTTTGTATCGCTCAAGTGTGCCATCCGCATTAAATTTATGTTTAAATAACCACATGCTACGAGTTATATTCATTTGCGGGTGGCGAGGGACTAGCTCCCAAGTGTCATTTTTAATAAGGGCATGATACTCGTTGATCATGGCGTTGTGCCACTCCGGAATGGACAAGGCAAGGATGGGATTCTTGGGTATGGGTATAGGGGATGTGGCGGATAGAATAAAGATATTTTTCGATTTAACTATCCCGTCCATAGCACGTGTGCGCATGGTTCGAGTAGTTGGTGGTGGAGGTGGTGGTGAAATATTTGTAATGGGAGATAGATTTGTTTGTGAAGGGGAATGTGATGAACTGGGTTGGTCAGAAGAGGAAATGGAATTGGTTGGGTAGGCCGAAGGTGAATAATTGGCTGGGGACTTGTTTAATTGGGATGTAGGATATGTAGAGGAGTGGGTAGGGGTGTTTAGTGAATGTGTTGGATCATGGGTGGTAGGGGTTGTGGCAGTGGGGTTCTTGGCCGATGTAGAGGGTCTATGGCTTGTGGGCTGTGGGTCCACAAATTGCCACAAGTGAGGGTGGGGAGGGGTAGATAAGAAATCATAATTCGAAGTCGAGGTGGTAGGTGTAAGTGTCTGATAAGAAAATGGGAAGATGGTCTCGTCAAAAACAACATGTCGGGAGATGGTGATTTGACGAGTTTTTAGATCGAGACATTTGTACCCGCGATGATTAGTCAGGTAACCGAGAAAAACGCAAGGATTTGAGCGGTAGGCAAGCTTGTGTTGGAGAGTGGAAGGAAGAAGGGGGTAGCATAGGGAGCCGAAACACGAAGATGTTCGTAAGCGGGGTGACAATGGTAAAGGAGTTCTGTAGGTGTTTTGAAATTTTGCAGTTTGCTTAGAAGAATGTTGTGAAGATATGTGGACATGTCTAGGGCATGATGCCAATAGATTGAAGGGAGAGAAGCATGGGAGAGTAGGGTTCGAACGATATTATTAATTGAGCGGATTTTGCGTTCCGCTTTTCCATTTTGGGAAGAGGTGTGGGGGCAAGACAATCGAAAGATTATGCCATTATCGTCACAAAATTGTTTGAAAGAGGAGTTTACATATTCTGTACCATTATCACATTGAAAATTCTTAATATTCCTTTCAAATTGTGTGTGAATTTGTTTAGCAAATGTGTTAAAAATAGAGAACACTTGTGACTTTTTAGCTAAGGGGTAGGTCCACAAAAAATTCGTTAAGTCATCTAAAAATAAAATATAATACCGATGACTACCCGCACTTACAATAGGTGATGTCCAAACATCACTATGAATAATATCAAAAGGTTGAGAAGTGCAGGTATTAGAAGACATAAATGGTAATTTAATGCTTTTTCCAAGAATACAAGATTGACAAATAGTCTTATTCAATTTATTAAAAGAAATAATATTAGAGCGTTTCAATGAATGTAATAAATCTGGCCCCGGGTGACCGAGTCGTTGATGCCAAAGTTGGTGAGAAATTGCAGCAAAAGTGGATGGTGAAGTGTATTGAGTAGACTCCGGTGGAAGCAGAGGATAAAGATCACCGTTCCTGTTGCATCGAATGATAGGGATCCGGGTCTTGAAATCCTTCACAAAAAAACCAAAAGGATCAAATTCTATTGAAATCCAATCATCAATGGTTAAGCGACGGACTGAAAGAAGATTTGTAATTAATTTAGGTGCAAATAGTACGTTATTTAATTTTAGGGGTGGATAGGGTGGGGGTAGAGTTTGATTGCCTTGTCCAGAGACCCGGATGGTTGAACCATTACCAACTATAATATTACGTAAAATGCCCGAATTAAAAAGAGATTGGAAGTTACCCGGGTTATTTGTCATGTGAGACGTGGCACCAGCGGACCTAGTAAGCCGGCTCCAGGATGTCCACTGTTATTAAGACCGGGACATGGGGCAGTTGGGTATGGGCATGGTGGGCTGGGCCATTGTGGTTGGTTTTGAAATTGATGTCTTTGAGATGTGTTGTGGGACGGCCACTGTTGTTGGTTTTGAGCCCAATATGGTAATAGGAGGTTGTGCATAGGAGTTGGAATATGAACCCCGACTTCGTCCCCAGTTATTCCGACCTCTTCCACGGCTACGTGAACGACCACTTCGGCCACGTCCCTGATCCGAGTTTTCACTCCGATATTCACCCGATGAGTTAGTGTCAGGTTTGGTTGTGGTTGCATGAAGAGCAGCCCCGGCATTCGTCGCGGCAGCGGCGGCTTGTAGAGATTTACGTGTTTCTTCACGGATAACACGGGAGCGTGCCGCATAAAAAGATGGGAGTGTTTCTGTGTTTTGTAAAAACATGCCAATGCCCTCGTATTGCTCATTTAACCCGGTGATAAGTTGTATTACCAGATCGTCATCAGTCACCGGAGCACCAACATTAGCGAGTTGATCAGCAATGACTTTCAGTTCTTGACAATATGCGTTCATGTTTGGAAAGTTGTCAAGACGGTTATTTGCAAACTTGTTTTTGAGATGAACAGCTCGCGATGCCTTGTTGTCGGTAAATATATCATGGAGAGCGGTCCATGCGGCATGAGCCGTGGTTTCGGTTTGGAGGATCGTGCTCAGGAGGTCGATGGATATGGTGCTATAGATCCATTGAACGACAACGAATCAGTAGAAGATGAGGAAGCCGGAGGTGTCTTTGGGTCGGCTTGGTCTTTACCTGAGGATGTCGCCGGAGCCGGAGGAGTAGAACTGGTTAGGTGATCATAAACGAGGTAGGCCTTGCAGTGAACTTTAAACAAGGCTGACCAGTTTGTGTAGAGGCCAGATTCCATCTCCAAAGTAATGGGGATGAAAGTTTTTATATTAGTCACGGTGACGGCGGGATGAAGCTTGCCTTCCATGGTGAGATACTAGAAGGAGGTGAGTAATGGTGAAGAGAAGAACAGGATCGGTGAAGGGTAGAAGCCGAGATTAGGAAGAGAGGCGGCTAGGGTTGGTCTCTTGATATCATGATAGAAAATAATATTTGGTAATTGGCTGCTTGCCCAACTTTTCATTCACGAATGATATATGTACATAATACAAAACTTCTTCTACAAGATACATATTCAACTATAAATGCTAATAATAAATGCTAATAATAAGGTAGAAGATATATGCTAACTATAATTCTATTAATGATAGCTGTATTTTGTTTCTTTCGATGAAATGTCTTATGTTTAGAAATGGTTATGCTGTTATGTGCTTATATTTGGTCTAATATCTAGATAATATGTTAACAGTGTTCGATTGAATGTGTTTGTTGTTCGGTGCTTATGTTGTTATGTGCTTTCGTTTGGTCTAAATATTTAAATTGTCTTCTTTGATTTTTCTACATGTTTATGTTCGGTGGCTTATCTGATTATTAATTTGGTGGTGTGGTGGAAAAGTAATGTAAATTAACGTGATGATATGTATGATTAAATTTGGGGTTTATGCTTGCATTTAAAAAAATGACAAGCATCAGTGTCTCCGAGATCAAGGCAGTCTGAAGCCACAACTGATCAAAATTTGTGTTTCGAAGCACTGATTGTGCTACCTGTTTATCTACCGACATTTAAGTACCAACTTCTTATATCAGTTTGATTTCTTTTCTCAAGAATCACATAATTGTAATTTACTTATGAAAACAACCTGTCTTAGATTGGATCGATTTCCCGTTTTTGACGGGAAATTTTAAAACATGTCGGTTGGTAACGAGTCAAAATGACGATCATTATTTGCGTTTTTAGGTTGAAAGATTTCATTCTCTTATATCTTGGGGTTGATTGGTAATTTTACATTTCTTCATTGATGTGTTTTGTATGGTTCACAAGGGTTAGCTATTGGTTTGAATTTACAATTGTTCCTTTCAGTGATTATAAGAAAGGATTTGGGATCTAATTTGTGTTTTTATGTTGAAAGATTAAAGTCATAGTCTATGTAAGAGAAGTTGGCTTTAAAGGCCATCCTTTGTTCCCACAACCAAGATCAAGTTTTGGTTTGGCAAGATCAAAAAGGGTAGTTAGGGGTGATTGGAGTGCAACTTTGTTGAGAGACATAGCTTTTTTCTTATCTGTTAGAACCTTGCTGTGTTGTTATACTTGATGCTTGGTAATGAAGTTTTTTTTGTAGAATCAATATGTTGAAATGGTTGTCTTTGTTTTGCTGCAGTTGCCAATGTTCTTTCATTTTTATGAAAAACAAATACTGTTTGTTTAATTTATTTTATGTGATTCACGCCAGAGTCACACTGTGTTGTTGCTTTACCGAATGAGACGTTGACTTAAAATGATTTAGTCATTAAAGCTTACAACAAAATACAAGCTTGTGCACTTCATATAGTGGCGGGAACCATTGTTGCTACAAACGGCAAGCTAATGATATTGGCTGGTCTTGCTTAACAATTTGTAATTAGTTGGTTTTGTTGAAAAGACCATATCATATAATGTAAAACAAGGCTATATGAGTATTTTGTGCAACCTCAAGCACTACTAGGTAATTCTTAATTAGTTTTTTATCACCCTTGTCTTGCCCTGTCGCAATAACTAATAATATCATGGCTTCTTCGGATATCTTTTCACAACCCCTCACGCTGCGAGGGTCTAAATGCTAGTTCAAATTAAAGTTAAACAAAGTTAATAAACCAACTAACTAAAGCTATATCCCTATTATGATACATTCTTTTCTAGGTTAATGTGGCATACTGGAAAACAATATTGTAAAAGTAGGTTTTCAAGGCCGAGTACTCCCCGAGTACTCGCTACAAGGTATGTCGTCGAGGGGAGTTTCTTTAATTCCGCCGAGTTACTAAGAATCGATGAAATGTGGTCAACGTCAGCCAGAATCACATATATTCGATGCACAAGGGCCAATTTTGACTTAAAAAATAAAACATAATTCTTATTTTTATAATATTAAAGAACAAATATCATTTTTTTAAGTTGATGATTAACAATTTATAGAATAATTTATTATTTAAAAATAAATTTTTCTCATTTATATTTATATTCACCTATTTTGTTATAAATATTAGTAAACTTATGATATTTAACATATATATAATATTTAAAAATTAATATTCTTTATATTTACCATGTTCGAGTACTCCCCGAGTATTCCGAGTACACCCAACTCCCCAGTTGGCCGCCTAGGGTCCACCTACCGAGTTTTGCAACCTTTCTAGAAAGATAAGAATCAACATGACAAGATTGCCACTATGACGATGTTTAATGTCGACATTTATGATGTTAATGCCAAATCTGTTGGTGGGGTTTATAACATTACAGATTTTGTACGAAGATTTAAGAACCACAAGTAAGTTGGTGATGTTGAAATATTTTGTGATTAATTTGTGTCTAGCAACTTAAAAGATTGAATTTGATGCCTCTTTGGGTATCCTAAATGATGTGGACACTTGATAAGATCCTTAGTAAAGGAAACAGCATATGTTCTAGGGTATTTAGCAGGGCCAGGTGCTTTCTGTTTGGCCTTGGCTTATGTATGTGATGGCTGAAAATAAATTTTAATATCTAAATATCAAGTTGTTGGGTTAAACATACCTTTAAAGTATTATTCTAAGGGATGTTTGTGGCTATGACTATCATGTTGCAAAAAATGTTTTTCAGTATATTTAAAAGAATATATTCTCTTACCTTATCATAGAATTATCAATTACACATATTAGATACGTTCTCTCACGATACGACAGGGAATACAATACTTAGGTTAGTGATTTTATATAATATTCTATTTGAAAGAAAAATATTATTCAATAATTAAAAAACTAAAAACCCAGTTGAAACGTAATTATTTTTAAACTCTATATAGGAATAGCATACATGCCATACTAATGATATAAAACACTTGTAATTACGATGTAATTATTTTTAAATGCTGTATGATCGAAAACATTATTGGTGTTTAAAAAAGACGATGTAAATTGAGCATTACTTGAGCGTGCTAGAAGATTTAGCATTTAAGGGTTTTATTATATTTTTTAAATGTTGTAATTAGTTAGTCTCTTAATATTATGTAAAATTAGCTCTTGTCTTCCTCATATTTATAATCTCTCTCTCTCTCTCTCTCTCTCTCTCTCTATATATATATATATAGGATGGATCTTGCGAGATGTGATATTACAGCGAGAAGTGCGAGAAATGAAGGTATAACTCCGTTAATCTCTAATTTCACTTCATTTCATATGATGTTACATACATATATGTAGGTTGGTTGTATTTATGTCTTAATTACACATTCAAACCTACCTAGAAACATATAAATGTACCGACCCACATTCAAACCTATGTACCTACACACATACAAACATACTTACACATATACAAACATACGTACACATATACAAACATACGTACCTACACACATGCGTATGCACCTACACAACGCACCTACACATAAGAAATGAAGTGAAATTAAGGATTAATATAGTTACACATTCACTTCTCGCACTTCTCGCTGTAAAAAAAACTTCTGAAATGATTCAATACCTATATATATATATATAAATATATATATATATATATATATATATTTCTATCCCCCCGTATTACGGGGGTTGTTTTATATTGTTTGTTCTAATATTTATTTATTTTTTGAATTTATATATTTTTATTATATGAAAGTTAATAATATACTTATGGTTTGATGATAAATTGTTTCACAAATAAATGAGATGTTATAACCCGATTTAAAAGCTATATGGTTTTCATGAGACCCAAGACCCGTTTATTTTTTTTACTATAAAATTTGTTTTTTTAATTATAAATAATATTTATGAAAGTTAAAAATATACTTATGATTTGATGAGTCCCAAGACGCGTTTATTTTTTCTTACTATAAAATTGGTTTTTTAATTTAAATAATATATATATCTTTTTTAAAATAAATAAGATATTAATTTTTAGTATATCCTATTTTATAGGATTTTTACATCAATAATTTGGTGAGAATAAGTTTTTATTTAATGAGATGTTATAACCCGTTTAAGGAATATCTGGGTTTGGTAAGACCCATACCCATGAATTCGGGTCAAATGCATGAGAAGCCTTCATTTAAAAATCAAGCATACCTGGTGGCTCCAAAAAAAGGGCGAACGACCACATCGCGACACTAGGATTTGTATGTTTTCAATTATATATATGTGTGTTTGTGTGTGCGCGCGCGCGCGTGTGCGTGCGTGTGTGTGTTTGTGTGCAAGTTCAAAATGAAACTATAATAAAGTGGTGAAACGGGGAACTATGTCTTTTACACGTAACCATATAATAAAAAGTTTATTTTTACATGTTATAAATACATTTTTACATAATCATTCTTTGAGTTTTTACATATAAACACATATATAAGTCGTTTATATTTTAAAAAATAATCAGTTAAAAAAGAGAAAAAAATAATGTTTTTTACAAAATTAATTTTTTTTATTGAAATGCCATCCACATGTGATTAAAAGCAAAAACTCCAAAAACATTATGCGAAACTTATTTCTTATATGTAAATCGAGTTTTATATTATTTGTTTTACATGTAAAATGCATGTTTTCACAATCTTTCATTTTTTTAGAGTTCCCTAATGAACTCACTCATATATATGGTTGATATCATTTAATAACTCTTAAAAAGTTAAGAACTCCTAACAGCCAAATATTTTTATGATTTTTTTTATATATTAACATTGTTTAAGAGTAGTTTTATCATATTTTACATATAATTCTATTATTACATATATTAATCACAAGTTTACATATATGTATAATTTATGTACTAACAAATTTACATGTGTAAAAAAACAAAATTATGTATAAAAACTAATTTTCAAAATTGTAATCGTATATATAGATACAAAAAATGATAAAATTACACTCAAATAACATTAACATACAATTATTTTATAAAAAACGTTATATTTCAAGGGTTTCTTTAAGTTCTTAAATAATTTAAGAGTTCTGTGATGATAGTCATCGTGTGTGTGTATATATATATATATATATATATATATATATATGATGAGTATCATTACAGAACTATAAATTTATTTAAGAACTTGAAGAGACCCTTGAAAACTAGCGTTTTTTTATAAAATTCTTTGTATGTCAATGTTATTTGAGTTTAGTTTTATCATTTTTCTATATCTATATTTACAATTACAATTTTGAAAATTAATTTTTCTACATATCTATGTTTTGTTTTACACCTATGTAAATTTTTAGTAAAAAATTTTACACATATGTAAACTTGTGATTAATATATGTAATCAAAAAATTGTATATAAAATATGTTAAAACTACTATTAAATAATGTTAATACATAAAAAAAATTTTAAAATGTTTGGTTTTTAGAGTTACTAAGAGTTCTTAATTTTTTTTAGAGTTCTTAAATGATACCAACCATATATATATATATATATATATATATATATATATATATATATATATATATGTGGGTCAAATTATTTTACAGATGGGGACAAAAATAAGAAGGATGAAAATGATTTATAACCACACAAAAACCAAAAAAAAATGAAATAATAAAAAAAATCATAACTCAAAATTTAATAAACAACGAAAAGGGTAAAAAACATAAAATGTTTCCACCATCTTCCTCGTTTTATATAAAAAAGACACAAGGTGAGAGACAAAGATTATTGTGTGTTATTGTTTATCATTGTGTTTTATGTTTATTTTCGTCATTGATTGTGTCTTTTTTTCATGACATTGTGTCTTTTTTTCTTGACATTGTGTTATCTTACTCAATATTGTGTTATATTTTGTTCGGCATTGTGTTATATTTTGCGATATGTTGTGTCTTTTTTAATTATCATTGTGTTTTTTTGTTTATTTTCGTTATTGTCTTTTTTTTCGGCATTGTGTCTTTTCGTCGTTTTTTGTATGAGAATGATGGAGGAACGTTTTAGTTTTTAATTTTTTTTTATTTTTTACTTATATTTTGAGTTATGATTTTGAGAGGTTTTTTTGTGTAGTCACAAATCCTTCTCACAATTATCATTTTTGTATCCCTTTATATTTTAACTTTCCACACACACACACATATGTGTATATATATATGTGTGTGTGTGTGTGTGTGTGTGTGTGTGTGTGTGTGGGAAGGATCTTTTATGAAATTGATGAGTTGTAAAAACTTTAATAACTCAATATGGACCACACAATTAATTAAATGTGTATTGAATATGTGGCTGAGAATAAATCTGTTTACAATATTAATCAGAGGAGAGTAAATATTTTTTATGATAACACAAGTTTAAATGTTAGTTACGTATGTGTAATAAGTCGATTCAGTGTGTAGAAAAATATTGGAATTTTTTTACGTTACTTACACTTAATATTACATATGTGTAAAAAAAATTTTTAAAAATGTTACGTTGAGTTCTTTCGAGTTCTTAAAAACTCAAAGTGGTTCTCAAAATAAATCAATCATATATATATATATATATATATATATATATAAGACGGGTAGGCTGATGTATATAAAAATATACATCTTTTTAACATTAAATAATCTCTAAAACTGCAACTTTTATCGTATAAAATAGTTAAAA